>NC_069504.1:59132202-59349702 GCF_027579735.1 Bombina bombina | reverse complement strand
TCTGCCCGGGGTTTAATAAATTGGCCCCTTCGTGTTTACTACCTCAATTGGAAGTTTATTCCATGAATCCACCACCCTTTCTGTAAAAAAAAAAAAAAAAAAAAGAAATAATACTTCTTTACATTTCTCCGGGATCTGCTGCCCTTTAACATTGTGACCCCTTGTTTTGGCATTAGGTTTTTTTGTGGTAAAAACACCAGTGTTTTATTATGTTTTTGTATGTGCTAAAGTATGTTATAGCTTCCCTAATTAGGTCAGGGAACTGGGGGTGGTACACACTGAAGCTGGGAGCCCATTGGTTCACAGGAACATACAGTACAACCTGAGCTGTGAGTCCTCTAATGAGCTGTGCACTGAGAAGATCATTAACATTTCTAGACTTTTTCTACATATCAACGCCATAAAAAATATTATCAGTTTATTAAAGGGACACTGAACCGAAAAATTTTCTTTCATGATTCAGATAGAGCATGCAATTTTAAGCAACTTTCTAATTTACTCCTATTATCAAATTTTCTTACTTCTCTTGGTATCTTTATTTGAAAAGCAAGAATGTAAGTTTAGATGCTGGCCCATTTTTGGTGAACAACCTGGGTTGTCCTTGCTGATTGGACAGCACCAATAAACAAGTGCTGTCCATGGGTCTGAACCAAAAAATTGCTGGATCCTTAGCTTAGATGCTGTCTTTTTCAAATAAAGATATCAAGAGAACGAAGAAAATTTGACAATAGGAGTAAATTAGAAAGTTGATTAAAATTGCATGCTCTTGTCAGCGAAGAATACGGCAGGCAGCTAGAAGACGTAAGAGGGGGTAAGTCAAGCTACAAAGCACCGCTACCTACATATGTACCTTTGTAACAAAAAAACTTCCTAAGGTGGTTCGCAGCAAAGAAACACAGGGCTAACAGATTGGTGTTGACCGGCTTGGAGACTTTTTTGGAAGTGGGCCCATAAGACTGTTTAAAGAGTATATCTGCTTGTCTATACATTGTGGAAAAAATGCTGGCACTCTGCTAATTCAGCACAAACTTAACACTTTGGAATGACCTAGGGGTGAAAAACTAACTATTGTTGAAACTTTCACCAGTATTATTACCCTTTAATTGGACTATTCTAGGAAAAGCAAAAAGGAAAGAAAAAGTTAAAAAGAGACACCTACTAATTTAGAACGGACACAACTGTAGCAAGCATAAGCACAAGTTTAATCACTGTATTTCCTTTCTGAATACATGCTGTAATGTTTTTTTTTTTTTTTTTTTCCTCTTTTGTTTCTGGGCTGAATATTGATACAAAATGTATTTACTATTGTGTAAAAACATAGAAACCTAAGAGAATTACCTTAAACCACATGAAAAATAATAAGCAAACGCAAAATAAGGAGGCCAAGCTAAACACATAGTGAATGTAAGCTAGATGGTTTAACAGGATATAAGAGGTTCATCAAAGGTTTGTGGGCCTTTTTCACAGAAATATTTACAGCAAACCTAAATATTTTTTGCTTAAAGGTTTATTTACATAAAGTATAAACAAGTGGCTTAATAAATAGACTTGGGCTCTCAAGAGTAGGGCTTGTAAAATTGTAGGCTGTTCCCTGCTTAAAGGGCATATTTGTTTGCAGTAGTTAAAGGCTACTGGATATCCTTGTCGGAAGAAGGAGATTATGGTTAACAAGTTTGGAATGCTAAATCACAGTTTTGTGGTATCCTTTTAGAGTTGGTTATAATATATTAAAATATTGTCTGTTTAAGGATTCACATTTATATAAGCATTTAAAGGTACTGAAATAACAAAGGGTTTAATATGTTATTTAGGACTCTCCAGACCAGAGTTTATAACAGGGTAAACCACCCTTAGCTCTAGGTTGCATAGGAATGTAATGCTGAAACTCTCTATAATACTTTATTTTTAATTGTGTCAGGTTTAAAGGCTCGACACTATATCTATCTAATTACACTACAGGAGAGGAGGGGGAAGATAAAAAGGAAAAGAAAAAAAATATGACTGCTCTGAAATATACATGTGTTTTAACTCAAATATAATACATTGACACTACAGGGAGTGCAGAATTATTAGGCAAATGAGTATTTTGACCACATCATCCTCTTTATTCATGTTGTCTTACTCCAAGCTGTATAGGCTCGAAAGCCTACTACCAATTAAGCATATTAGGTGATGTGCATCTCTGTAATGAGAAGGGGTGTGGTCTAATGACATCAACACCCTATATCAGGTGTGCATAATTATTAGGCAACTTCCTTACCTTTGGCAAAATGGGTCAAAAGAAGGACTTGACAGGCTCAGAAAAGTAAAAAATAGTGAGATATCTTGCAGAGGGATGCAGCACTCTTAAAATTGCAAAGCTTCTGAAGCGTGATCATCGAACAATCAAGCGTTTCATTCAAAATAGTCAACAGGGTCGCAAGAAGCGTGTGGAAAAACCAAGGCGCAAAATAACTGCCCATGAACTGAGAAAAGTCAAGCGTGCAGCTGCCAAGATGCCACTTGCCACCAGTTTGGCCATATTTCAGAGCTGCAACATCACTGGAGTGCCCAAAAGCACAAGGTGTGCAATACTCAGAGACATGGCCAAGGTAAGAAAGGCTGAAAGACGACCACCACTGAACAAGACACACAAGCTGAAACGTCAAGACTGGGCCAAGAAATATCTCAAGACTGATTTTTCTAAGGTTTTATGGACTGATGAAATGAGAGTGAGTCTTGATGGGCCAGATGGATGGGCCCGTGGCTGGATTGGTAAAGGGCAGAGAGCTCCAGTCCGACTCAGACGCCAGCAAGGTGGAGGTGGAGTACTGGTTTGGGCTGGTATCATCAAAGATGAGCTTGTGGGGCCTTTTCGGGTTGAGGATGGAGTCAAGCTCAACTCCCAGTCCTACTGCCAGTTTCTGGAAGACACCTTCTTCAAGCAGTGGTACAGGAAGAAGTCTGCATCCTTCAAGAAAAACATGATTTTCATGCAGGACAATGCTCCATCACACGCGTCCAAGTACTCCACAGCGTGGCTGGCAAGAAAGGGTATAAAAGAAGAAAATCTAATGACATGGCCTCCTTGTTCACCTGATCTGAACCCCATTGAGAACCTGTGGTCCATCATCAAATGTGAGATTTACAAGGAGGGAAAACAGTACACCTCTCTGAACAGTGTCTGGGAGGCTGTGGTTGCTGCTGCACGCAATGTTGATGGTGAACAGATCAAAACACTGACAGAATCCATGGATGGCAGGCTTTTGAGTGTCCTTGCAAAGAAAGGTGGCTATATTGGTCACTGATTTGTTTTTGTTTTGTTTTTGAATGTCAGAAATGTATATTTGTGAATGTTGAGATGTTATATTGGTTTCACTGGTAAAAATAAATAATTGAAATGGGTATATATTTGTTTTTTGTTAAGTTGCCTAATAATTATGCACAGTAATAGTCACCTGCACACACAGATATCCCCCTAAAATAGCTAAAACTAAAAACAAACTAAAAACTACTTCCAAAAATATTCAGCTTTGATATTAATGAGTTTTTTGGGTTCATTGAGAACATGGTTGTTGTTCAATAATAAAATTAATCCTCAAAAATACAACTTACCTAATAACTCTGCACTCCCTGTATAAGATTGAATGATTTTGCATAGGGGGTGCAAGATTTATCTGCTGAGCTGATTGTAGATAAAATAATTGTTAAAAGTGGAAGACTTCAGAAGTCTTAAAGGTAAACCTTGAATTAAAGGGAAACTAATACAGTTAAACTCTGAACTATTGGAAGCTCTCAGTCTCTATTGCAAATTAAGAGGTACAATTCTTCATAACTGTTGGGAGGAGAGGAGTGGAGGAGAGTAAAATTTAGGGTCTCTCCCCCCCCCTTCTTCAACCCTAGGGTGGCTTGAGCGAGCCCACTCCTGCCCTGTCAGTGTAAACATATAGCTTATTACAACTATACTTGTAGAGCTTAAAGGTCTGCTGATTTCGAAGCACCTCAGACATTGTCTTTACGTGACTCTGATCCTTCTATAAATAATGTCTTGGCTGGTCAAGTGACTCCCATACACTCTTCTTAAGGATCTCTCCTTAAGCATAAATTCTTGTTTTATTTTTTTCTCTAACACCCCCCCCCCCTTTTTTTTTTCTTCTCTTCTTCTCTCTAGAACTAACTCACGATCTCCCCTGGGTTAACTCTTTTCCCCTCTCCCCAGGGCTACGGCACTAGCACTCTATTGTTTACGGGGTTCTGCTTCTTATTTCCTTCTTTTTCCACCGATAAAATTTTAAAGTATAGCACATGGTATAAACATTCACGAACTGGTATATGCACGAATTTTTCAGCACATGGATAAATTCCTTCACTCCCTTTCCCGGACTCCTTCACCAGTCATGGCATCCAAACAGAGAGACAGGAGGACAAAGGCCGTTGCTGAAGTTTCCTCAGAAATATCTGTACCTGCAGCTCCTATCCTGCCCATAAATGAACTAACTAATGTACAGGCCCTAGTGGATAGTATATCTGAGGTATTAACTCCAAAATTTGATGTGCTAAGATCTGAGATCAAGCAAGATATCAATTTACTTAGACATGAGATAAAGTTATTTTCCAACAGACTAGAAGAGGCCTAACAGAGAGTATATGATTTGGAGGATCTTACCTCGACACAGGGATCCAATCTTGAAGCTAATAACGCAATTATTGCCAAAATACAATATCCGCATCATAGGGGTCCCCGAGGGGGGGCTGTCTGAAGATTTACACACATTTATTCCTGAAATATTAACTCAGCTCCTTAAGATTCCTCCCAATCATCCACAGATAGTAGTAGAGAGGATACATAGACTGGGGAGACGAGCAACAAATAGACAGGAAGATAACAGACCTAGACCTATAATAGCGAAACTCCTTAATTTTCAAGATAAAGTCACATTACTCCAACATTTTCGCAAAAATCAGCCAATTATCTATAAAGAAAATAAAATCCTTTTATTCCAAGATTATTCAATTGAAACATCTATTAAAAGACGAAACCTGGCCCCAATCTGTTCAAAATTTATTCAGCAAGGCTATCAAGCCTTAATAATTTATCCTTCTAAACTAAAAATCTTTGTGAAAGGAGAGGCTCATCTTTTTGATAACCCACAAGAGGCAGAGAAATTACTGCAACAATTAAATGCTCAGGAAAAATGAAAATTTTATGGATAAGGTTTATAAATATAGATTTAAGAGTTCGTTAGAATGGACAGAATTGTTCTGTTCACCCCCCTTATTTTTTTATTTTTTTTCTCCTCTTCCCTCTTTCTTTCTCCCTCCCTCCTCAGGTAAATGTGTGGCTCAGTTAATAATCTTAAATTAATCTCCTGGAATGTGGGGGGTATCTCTACTCCCATCAAAAGAAAAGCAATTTCAACCCATGCAAGGCGACTTGACTCTGATATTGTTCTCCTACAGGAGACCCACCTAACTCAGGTGGAAATCTTGAAGCTTAAAAAGGGATGGGTAAAGGAAGTCTATGCTTCACCCGGTACTGGTAGGAGGAGGGGGGTGGCCATATTGATGGGGAAAAGGCTAAAGGCAGAAACTCTACAGGTCTTGATTGACCCGGAGGGGAGATATTTATTGTTAAAGATAAAAATTGAAAAGGCTATTTTCTCACTTTGCAACACATATGCACCTAATATTATAGATTCAGAATTCTGGAATCAGTTACAGGCCAAAATCCTTTCCTTCAAGGAAGGATATTTAATCCTCGGGGGAGATTTTAACATGGCCCCTCACTGCCCCTTGGATAGACTGAGGGAAAACAGGGATCATAAGAAGAATAAAAAGGATAATTTAGAATCTAAATTATTGGCGAAAATCAAACAAAATCTAAATATCAGAGACATATGGAGGATTCAGAATCCTGACGTCCGGGAATTTACTTGCCTATCCAAGGCACATAAGACCATGTCAAGAATCGACCTTTTTCTAATTGATGAAAGGTTGTGTACAGCTAAAGTAAGAGTAAAGATATTACCTATTTTTCTCTCTGATCATGGACCAATCTCTCTAAATTTACAATTTGCGGTTTCCGGGCCGGGCTCTGTGCGGTTCCACTTTCCCTCCTTCTTAGCAACAGACATAAAATTTAAAGCTCATCTGAGGACCAAATTTGAGGAATATATTCAGTGTAACAGGGAATACTGGGAACGCCCATTAATTCTCTGGGAAGCGGTCATAAGAGGTGAAATAATTTCATATAGTGCAATGATTAGTAAAAAGTTAAGGTCTAGAGAAAAAGAACTCAATAATGCTTTGATCAACTCTTATAATCGCTTACTTTTGACTAAAAACCCAGCTAATTGGGCAAGCTACATTCGGGCAAAAAATGACAAAGATACATTTGCAATATATAGAGAAACCCAGTCAGACTTGAAACTACAATCTAAACTGTATAGATATGGAAATAAATCTGTAAAACTACTTGCAAACTTGGTTAGAAACGACAGAAAGTCACCAATTATTGAAAAACTTCTCATAAATGGGAAGCGCCTCACAAAAAGCTCGGAAATACAGGGAGAAATGGCTAAGTATTACAAAGAGGTATACTCCCTGAGAAAATCTGATTTAATACAAGCAGATGATTTTTAGAGTAAAATCAGTTGCCCTAAGCTTTCTGCAGAAATAATGGAAACTCTTAATGCTCCGATAGGGGTGGAGGAAGTAGAGAAAGTGATTTCCGAACTTGCTACAAATAAGGCCACAGGGCCGGATGGTTTACCAAGTGAATTTTATAAGATTATGTCGTTAGAGATTGTGCCCCATCTTAATCAGGTATATAATGCTATGTATATCAAAGGAGAACTGGTACCAAAAGCCTTTTCAGCATCTTTCACTACTCTCATTCTTAAAGGCGGAAAAGATCCAGCGCATGGGGAGTCTTATAGACCGATTGCCTTATTAAATGTCTATAAGGTTTTTATGTCTATCTTGGCCAAAAGACTGCAGGCGATATTACCTAATATTATACATAAAGATCAAGCAGGCTTCTTAAATTCACGAAATTCCTCAGCTAAAATTAGAGAAAATTAGAGAACTCCTAGTGGTATCTGAATATTTTTATAATGCTGAAGGGAGGGAGAGAGAGGAAGGGGAACACATCCCAGATTTAGCCATTGTGGCAATTGATGCAGAAAAGGCGTTTGATTCGATACAACATGATCACCTTTTTGCTTCTTTGGCTCAGTTTAGGTTCAAAGGAAATTTCCCTAAATTTATACAAAACTTGTACAGCCTTCCTTCTACTAGTATAATTGTTAATAATAGCGTCTCTTCACAAATAGTGCTTAATAGAGGAACTAGGCAGGGATGTCCCCTCTCTCCCCTCCTTTTTAATCTATCTATCGAGCCACTGGCTATAAGGATTAGGTCACAGTTGGAAGGTGTTATGATAGGCAGACAGGAGATGAAACTTGCATTATATGCGGATGACATCCTTGTTTATCTGTCAAACACTCAGGTTAATATACCTAAGCTTCTACAAATTATTCACCAATTCGGGCTATTTTCTGGATATAAAACAAACGTCTCCAAATCTGAGATTTATTGGCTTCGAAAGAGTAAAGAATCTTTTTTGAATAGTCCTTTTAAAACAGTCAAAGATTCATTTAAGTATTTAGGCATAGTAATACCTACGAACCCACTTGAGCTTTATAACCTCAATATTCCCCCAATTTTAACAACATTTAAAGACAAACTCAGATCGTGGGAAAACTTACCCCTCTCTGTATCAGGACGGATAGCCCTGTTCAAAATGGTCCTCCTTCCTAAATTACTGTATATATTACAAAACACAGCATTAATACTATTTGACAGGGACATCCGAAGTCTGAATAGCTGGCTTAGAAGCTTTATATTGCAGAAGAGAAAACCTAGGATATCCCTGAATAAATTAACACATGCCAAGCTATTTACAGGATTTGCACTGCCTAACTTGAGGCTTTATAATCTTGCTTTTTTAGCACGTATAGCCACAGACTGGATCTCAGGCAATAATTATGTTTTGAACAATGCTTTGGAAGAGAGCATTTGCGATCCATATCTTCCTTGTGCTTTGCTTCATTGTGCGCCAAAAGACATGCCTCACAGAATTAAGAAAATCAAAGCGATTTTTAATCCATTAAAGGCGTGGTGGAAGATAGGGAAGCTCCTGTCCTTCAACTGTAAGGTCTCTAAATATCTCCCCTTAAGGGGGAATCGCTTATTTCAAGCTGGTATTGACTCTGCAGTCTTTAAAAAATGGCAATCAGTAGGATTAAAAACGATAATACAATTTGTCGATGAAGATAATAAGTGCTTCAAAACATTTGAAGAAATTAAAAATAGTTTCAATCTCTCCAATAAGGAGTTCTTTGCATTTTTGCAAGTGAGGCATTATGTGTCTGGGTTGATGAAGGAGGGGGAGTGGAACTGGAAACTCGGCGAAATAGAGGATTGGCTAACATTAGTTAAAAAGGGTCGTATGTCCATTTCATATTGCTATTATTTATTAGGAGTTGAAGAAGGGAAACGCACTTTGGAGAAAGTGGCTCAAGACTGGAGATTAATTATGGCACAAGAGTATATAAATTGTAAATTTATTCAAAAATCTATTCATATGGTGGCACAGGCCACTCTCTCAGCAACATGGAGAGAAGCACATCTTAAGTTGCTGCATAAATTTCATTATACACCAGAAAAAGGTCATAAGCTCCAGAACGTGAATTTTTATAAATGTTCTAAATGTTCCCTGGTTGCAGCAGATATTATACATATGATGTTTAAATGCCCCCTGATTAGACAATTTTGGCGCAAACTTGAATATTGGATTAATACTTCTCTTAAAATTTCTCCTTTTGAACTGTCGGCAACTTTAATCATATTCTGCTGTGACAATCAAGTAGAACAACAATTGAATAAAAAGATAATAAAAGTTTCTATCCTGGCAGCTAGATATTTAATATTTAAAAAATGTAAGACGAAAGAAATACCCACGGTAGTCGAAGTAAAAAATTACCTTAAAAAACAATGTATTTTAGAGCAACGTGACACGAATATTAATAATGAAACTGATATTAGAAAATTATTTGATAAATGGGCGCCATTTATTAAATCCCTTCCCACTACAGAGATAGACTATATTATTTTTCCCTTTCAAAATACAGAGCTGGTCCTATTAGGGATATGGTAATTGGATAAGGTCCTGAGAAGCTAACGGGGGGGGGGGGGGAGAGGAAGAGGGATTGAGGCAAATCCCCTCCTCCCCTTTTTTTTTTTTTTTTTTTGTTTTGTGGTTTTTGTTTTTATTTTTTATTACTAGTAGGCGCATGGAACTGAGATATTACAGATGGTTAAAAATTGAATTAAAATATTTCAACTGGAAATCTTAATGTATAAGGACTAATAGAGCTAAACTTATTATTTAGGTTATTATAGGCCGGAAAGGCTCAGGATTTGTTAGAACTTGTTTTTGGTTTTTCTTTTCTTTTGTATCTTAATTGCTTATGGGTGGCCTATTCATTTTTTTATTCTTTTTCTCTTTGTTCTTCTGAAAATTATGTAATTGTATAAACATGTTGAAATATATATAATAAAAATGAATTTAAAAAAAAAAAAAATTGCATGCTTTATCTGAATCATGACATAAAAAATTTGGGTTCAGTGTCCCTTTAAAGCCCAGGACCACGAGATGTATAAACAATATGGAATGGAAGTAAAAAGGTTAACTTTATTTTTCTCTTTAAACTGGCCTTGTATTGTGTTTTTTTTATCTTCTATACAGAAAACCATAACACACCCTTTTCCATGATGGGTGAGTTAAACTAGATTGTTGGGTATATTTAAGTTCATTATGTTCAATTAAAGTATCAAAGTTGCATTCTGCTGAACGTTAATTAAATTGTGCTGCTCTGGTTAGAAGCGTTTGCTTCTCATTGCGTATGCTCCAGTAGTCCCTGGTCTGCTTAGACAAACACTATTAATATTGCATGAATAAAGTAAAATGGAATTAGGCTATTGTACAAATGGTTACACGATATTTGTAACCATATTAATCCCAATAGGATTCAAAGTAGCAAAAACAATGTGTTCTGAAATTCATTGATTGATATCTTCAGGCATATTTTAAGCAATTCTCAGTGAATGCCCTATACAGAATACGAATAAGCTGCTTTCAACACTATTTCTAGAAGTGTATACTTATGTGTTGCAGATTCTTATTTGCAAATCATTCATTTTTGCTTAAAGGGACAGTCTAGTCAAAATTAAACTTTTATTTTCAGATAGCAATTTTAAACAACTTTCCAATTTACGTCTATCACAAAATTTGCTTTGTTCTCTTGGTATTCTTTGTGGAAAGCTAAACCTAGGTAGGCATATGCAAATTTCTAAGCCTCAGTGCAGTTTGACAGTTTTCACTGCTAGCCAGTGTTAGTTTATGTGTGCCATATAGATTATATTGTGCTCACTCCTGTAGAGTCATTTATGAGTCAGCACTGATTGGCTAAAATGCAAGTCTGTCAAAAGAACTGAGATAAGGGGGCAGTCTGCAGAGGCTTAGATACAAGGTAATCACAGAGGTAAAATGTATTTCAATATAACCGTGTTGGTTATGAAAAACTGGGGAATGGAAAATAAAGGGATTCAACAAAAACATTTATGGAGTAGACTGTCCTTTTCTTTAAAGCTAAAGGGCTAAATTACAAGTGAAGTGCAATCGTTAGCACTGGGTGAGTTATCTTTTGCGCACCCTTGCGCATAGAATAAAACACAATCTGTGATTATAATTGAATGGTTAAAAATTTTAATCAAACATCTCAGCGTGGACAAAGCAGTTTTAGCACTACCTACACTTTTAATGGATAGCTTTGGAAGCATTCATATAACAAGTGTTGTGCTCGAGTGCAATCCATAATAAACCATTATTATTAATGGTATAGCACAGAAATACATGAATTACTTGACTACTAGTGCACCCTAAGCTTATCGCACATTCGGCTTACACTTGAATGATATCCAATATGAATATTACTGTGAGTCCCCAAAGAGGTTTATTGTGTTAGGAATTAAGCGCACCTACGCTTACCAACATGCAGATGAGCCCCAGATTATCGCTCAAGCACAAAAGAAAAACTTCAGCCTTAAAGGGACAGTGTACTGTGATTTTTTTTCCTTATGTCTTTCCAATAATCCATTTAACCTGTTGGAGTGTATTAAATTGTTTACTGATAGTTTTTTACCTTGATTTTTCATTTGAAATAGCTGATTTTGCCTCTCCCCACCTATACTGAAAATGTTATTACTTACAGTCTAGTCAAAAGGAGACCTTCATGATTCTGACAGGGCATGCATTTTTAAACAACTTTCCAATTTACTTTTATCATCAAATTTGCTTTGTTTTCTTGGTATTCTTTGTTGAATGTTAAACCTTGGTATGCTCGTATGCTAATGTCTAAGCCTTTGAATCTTGTCTCTTATGTCTGGATTTTGGCAGTTTTTCATAGCTAGACCGTGCAAGTTTGTGTGTGCCATATAGCTAACATTGTGCTCATTCCCGTAGAGTTATTTATGCTTCAGCACTAGTTGGCTAAAATGCAAGTTTGTCAAAAGAACTGAAATAAGGGGACAGTCTACAGAGGCTTAAATACAAGGTAATCACAGAGGTGAAAAGTATATTAATATAATATGGTTATGCAAAAATGGAGAATGAGTAATAAAGGGATTATCTATCTTTTTAAGCAATAACAGTTCTGGAGCAGATTGTTCCTTCAAGTAATGGTTATAGAAATGCTATGTAAACAAGAATATTTTTAATAATCACACTCAGATTAAGAGGTGAGACAGAGAAATATTAAAATGCAAATTTTACATTGTACTTTCTAAGCATTGGTCTCACTATGTATACAGAGATGATATAAGGAGGATTTTGTATAAATGTAGAGAGATAGCTAATAAGATCTGCTTTCCCTGCAAGTTCAGCACATTTAATTGTGTTGTGGTTTAAATTAGCAAAGACAGCTAATTCATATATAAAAATACTGCACAAAAATTAGTACACAGATTTACCAGAGAAGGTTTAGTGCAACCAACATAGATTTAGAGCACCCTATACTCTTAAAAGATAACTCAACCAAGCTAAACATCACTCATATTACAAGTGAAATTATGGGTTGCACTCGATCAAAAGTCCAAATAGCGCTCATAGAATTAGTACGACCTGAGACCTGAAGTGTAAGGGAGCCATTTATCAAATGTCTGTCCCACATGATCCGATCCGCCGATCATGTCCGACAGACATCTCTGAATGCGGATAGCATTACGCTCTCCGCATTCAGCATTGAACTAGCAGTTCTTGTGAACTGCTGGTGCAACACCGCCCCCTGCATATTTGCGGCCAATCAGCCACCAGCAGGGGGTGTCAATCAACCTGATTGTATGAGATTGCGTTGATTTCTGGTGATCACTGTCCACCGCCTCAGAGCAGGTGGACAGGTTATGAAGCAGCAGTCTTTAGATTTACCATATTGGAGTGCCATCCTAATTGCGTGTCTGATTCGCCATCCGCTCTCTAAGGGTCCCAGACGTCTTACCCACATAGAACCTGGAACAGGGACAGGACAATAGATACACCACAAATGTAGTGGTACATGTTATGGAATGTCTGATGACTAAGTACTGGTTAGTATGTGGGTAGTGAAAGGATTTGGTGTTGATCAGTCCGTTACAAGTGGTACACCCCAAGCAACGATACGATCCTTTGATGTTTATTTTTGCCCCTGTGGTGTAACTTCATTTAGGATCAGTTTTAACCAATAGGTCCTTCAAATTAGTCCCCCTTCTATAGCCTACCATTGGACTCAGATTGCTGGCAAAGGAGAGTCTAGAATCTGAAGACACAATTGGCCAATGGGACCAAAGTATCTGTCCAGTTCTTCTTGTGTTTGGTGTAAATGTTGTGGCCATGATCAACTTGTCTTGAGAACCTTGTTTGGGTTTTTGAATAATAAGATCCGACTGCGTTAGTCGTGATACCTCGATTGTTCTCTTGATCAGTTTCGGTCTGTAACCTCTCTGGATAAATTTGTAACCAACTCCACACAACTGGGAGACTCCTGCCACTTTGTCAGAATTGTTGCGTATTGTCTAATCATTTGCAATTTGATAATACCCCATAGTAAAGATGGCGGATGGCAGCTATCCGCTCTGAGGATTGAGTTTCTGTCAGGTACTTTCCTTCTAAGTGAAGAACATAGGTATTTGAAGTATTTCTAGTGCACCTTTGGCTTTAGTGCAGTTTGTCTAGAGTAGTTTCGGGTTAGGGAAAAAAGAAGGCTTTTTAGTGCATAGAAGTCTATGGGGATATGGAGTTAACGTGGTTAAGATATTCAAATGCAAGAAATATTTGCTTTCTACTTGTAATACCGGTGCTAACATGGAGTGCTATTGCTTACATCCACCAAACTTCAAAACGAAAAGAAGGGTCTCTGATCAGCAATATCAAATAATGACTAATATTGTTTATTGTAAATTAGGTTGGAACTGAGCCCATAAGGCAGGGCACGGTCGCCTTCTTCTAAAGACACAAGTGTCAAGCAGCCTAAATGACTTGAACTAAAATACTCTTCAAGTACTGGTTAACAGTGTAATGGTTTATATTCCAATCTATAAGAAGGGCTGTGTTAGGTGCATCCCAATTCCGTTGTTATACCCTGTTGTAAAGATAACCTGCACGGTGTCTGAATCTGTATACTTGCTTGCTGAACTGTTCCAAGTCAGAAACTTCCAGTTATCTTGTTCGTAATTTAATGGGCTTAGATTATATGCTCAGACTGTTTAAGCCTTGCAGTACAGGTGGCCCTCGTTTTACAACGGTTCAATTTACACTGTTTCAGAATAACAACCTTTTTTTCCAGTCATGTGACTGCTATTGAAAAGCATTGAGAAGCAGTTTATTTATTAAAATAGCCAGTAGGTTGAGCTGTCCGCTTGTGTTGCATCAAAACCAAGCAAGCTGAAATTAATCAGTTTAACCAGACCTGAGCTATCGAGCAGATTTCAAAGGAACAAGATCTTTCTGTCTATAAATCAGTCCAGTTTGGAATGCATAGAAAGAACTGTTTGCAGAAAAATGCAAGAGAAGTCTGTGTTGTGTGATTATTTTATTAGGTTTATAATGCTGTTTAGCAAATGTTTTTGTTCATTTAACTTAGTTTAATTATATATTCTGTGTTGTGTGATTATTTTATTAGATTTATAATGCTATTTAGCATTTAAAGTCTTCATTTCAAAGCTTTAAAAATAATTTATTAGGTGTTACTTATGACAATTTTGAGAGGGGCCTGGAACCTATATCCCTCACTTCCCATTGACTTACATTATAAACTGGGTTTCAATTTACAATGGTTTCGATTTACAACCATTCCTTCTGGAACCTAACCCCGGCGTAAACTGAGGGCTACCTGTACTTCCTCTCCTTAATACCTTGTATGTCATCTTCTGAAATGAGTTTATATATTCTGATGCTCCAGCATTGCAGCGCTTCTTATTCTAGTTGTCTTGTTTGATTTTTACTATACTGAGCAAATATATTCTGATTTGCTGCTTTACCTGCATATTTGTACTCTAGTACAGCTAGTATCCACATCCAATCATTTCTCAGTTGTTTCTAAAACTTCAAATTTTGCTAAAAGGGACAGTCTATTTCAGAATTTGCAATGGTTAAAAAGAATTATAATCCCTTTATTACCCATTCCCCAGTTTTGCATAACCAACACAGTTATATTAATATACTTTTTACCTCTATGATTACCTTGTAGCTAAGTCTCTGCAGACTGCCCCTTACCTCAGTTCTTTTGACAGACTTGCATGTTAGCCAATCAGTGCTGATTCATAAATAATTGCACAGGAGTGAACACAATGCTATCTACATGGCCTAGCACTGTCTAGCTATGAAAACTGTCAAAATGCACTGTGACCAGAGGTGGCCTTCAGGGGCTTAGAAATCAGCATATAAACCTACCTAGATTTAGCTTTCAACAAAGAATACAGAGGGAATTGGAAAATTGTTTAAAATTTCATGCCCAATCAGAACCATGAAAGTTTAATTTTTACTAGACCGTCCCTTTAATAAAGTGTTAAAAAATAGATGAAATGACAATTACAAAATATGAAGATTTAGACAACTAAACATTTAACACAAAAATAAGCTATAAAATGCTAAATCATTTTAAAAAAATAATAAAATAGAAAAAAAAAAATGTTTGCCTGTTGATGACTATAATGTCTCTTGAAAAATGAGTTACATCAGACATTAAACATTTTAAGCAAATATAAATCACAAAGCAAATGTCACTTTTTACATAAAAATCACAATATCCAGTGACACTATCCTTTTTGTAAGTTTTAGCAGATATAAAAATGCAGTTTTGCTCAGAAATGGCTTCTTGCTCCTTTTATTAAAAAAAAAAAAAAATCCCAAGCGTAAACATCTACGTGTCACCCAATAGATATCTGTAAAAAATAAAAAACACAAAAGGTCCTTCATAAAGATGTCAAGGTAAGTACTTCCATATCATTTGTTTGTTTGAGTCAAATCACTATCATAAAATCCGCGCTGTAAAAGAAAGCTGTCTCACTTCTTGTAAAACTGGATTTTTTAAGAGGTTTTGCTGTGTCGAGTAACATCTGTTAAAATAAAGCTGTCAGCTTTACTTGTTCTGCCAAGGTTCCTATTTGCATTATTCACTGAAACAAATGTCTATGAACCATTACAATAACTGACATCTGATAATGCCCCTGGGAAGAATCCCTTTTTATTTTCATGTGGTTAAATTGATGTTTTCTGCTCAGTGCTTAGCTAATACATCACATTAAATAGACTTTAGCCTGTACACTCATTGCCCTCATTGTATTACAGAACATTTTATATTGCAATCATTTAAATTTGCTCTCTGTGATGGGTTATATTAGCACAACGTTAAGTGGCGCTGTCACCATGAAACAATTGTGGTACTTTTTAAAAAACATAAAAATATTATAAATGATTCCATACCTTTATTTCATCTCTATTTTCCCTGGATATATACCTATGTCTCCTAACATCTTTACAACCATTCTGTAGCTGAGGAAAACGGTTAAAGCGACACTGAACCCAAATTTTTTCTTTTGTGATTCAGATAGAGCATGAAATTTTAAGCAATTTTCTCATTTACTCCTATTATCAATTTTTCTTCATTCTCTTGGAATCTTTATTTGAAATGCAAGAATGTAAGTTTAGATGCCGGCCCATTTTTGGTGAACAACCTAGGTTGTCCTTGCTGATTGGTGGATTCATCCACCAATCAAACACTGCTGTCCAGAGTGCTGAACCAAGAAAAAAGCTTAGATGCCTTCTTTTTTATATAAAGATAGCAAGAGAACGAAGAAAATTTGATAATAGGAGTAAATTAGAAAGTTGCATGCTCTATCTGAATCACGAAATAAGATTTTTGGGTTCAGTGTCCCTTTAAGAGTTTATTAAAGGGACATTAAACCCAACATTTTTCTTTCATGATCCAGATAGAGTATACAATTTTAAACATTTAAATTTGATTGTTACATTTGCTTTATTCTTTAGATATCCTTTGTTGAAGAAATAGCAACGAACATGGTAAGCCAATCACATTTGGTATCTATGTGCAGCCACCAATCAGCAGCTACTTAGCCTATCTAGATATTCTTCTCAGCAAAAGCTATCAAGAGAATGAACCAAATTAGAAAATAGAAGAAAATTAGAAAGTTGTTTAAAACTGCATGCTCCTTCTAAAATCATTAAAGAAAAAAAACTGTGTTTCATGTCCATTTACAATATTTTAATTTGTCTTTTGGATTGCTAAAAATGCTCTCTACATATGTAGACTGTATGGTACTTTTTTATATATTGGATAAAAGTATGGGAGCAAAAATATAGCAAAACTAAATTAAAGGGACAGTCTACACCAGATTTTTTGTTATTTAAAAAAATAGATAATCCCTTTATTACCTATTCCCCAATTTTGCAAAACCATCTACGTTATATTAATATACTTTTTACCTCTGTGATTACCTTGTATCTAACCCTCTGCAAAATTCCTCTTATTTCAGTTCTTTTGACAGACATGCATTTTAGCCAATCAGTGCTGACCCATAAATAACTCCACGGGAGTGAGCACAATGTTATCTATATGGCACACATGAACCAGCATTGTCTGAACATGTGAAAAACTGTTGAAATGCACTAAGATAAGAGGCGGCCTTCAAGGGCTTAGAAATTAGCATTTGAGCCTACCTAGATTTAGCTTTCAACAAAAAATATCAAGAGAACACAGCAAAGTTGATGATAAAAGATCATTGGAAAGTTGTTTAAATTGCATGCCCTATCTGAATCATGAAACTTTAATTTTGACTAGAGAACACTTCTTTGTAGCGCATCAGGCTCCTGCTTCCTACCTGCTGGCATGCTTCAGCGTCTGCGCGTTAAAGGGTATAGCCACATGATTGGTGCTAGAGATCCTCCGTAGTAGTAGCGGAAATCAGAAATAGCACACAGATAACTCCACACTCAAAGGAATCCTGGATTCCTTTTGCAAGCAGAGTTATCTGCATGTTAATTTTGACTAGACTGTCCCTTTAAAGGGACATTATACACTCATTTTTTCTTTGCATATATGTTTTGTAGATGATCTATTTATATAGCCCATAAAGTTTTATTTAAATAATAATAATAAAAAAATATATGTATAGTTTTGCTTATTTTTAAATAATATTGCTCTGATTTTCAGACTCCTAACCAAGCCCCAAAGTTTTATGAGAATACCATCAGCTACCTACTCCAGCTTGCTCCTGTTTGTTTAAAGGGTCTTTTCATATGTAAAAGAAGGGGGGGGGGAGTGTCTTATTTACCACTTGCAGTGGGATTTCCAGCTACCTTTTCAACAGAGCTAAACAGAGAGCTTCTAAGTAAGTTTTGAAACCGTTTTATACTGAATTTTTATATTATTATCTGTGCATCTTATCGTTTATAGTAGTGTCTATTACATGCAGTTATATGAAAATGAGTGTATACTGTCTCTTTAAGTACATCCAGGGGAGAACTGGGACCAAAAATAGTTCCAGACATTTAATGGTGTAACAGAATATTTTCAAGGGCCCATGAATACCTCAACACCCCTGTCAACCACATTCCACATTAGAACCCCTGGCCCTGTAGTCTCTTTCTCGGCCACATTCTACATCAGAACCCATGGCCCTGTAGTCCCTCTCTTGGCCACATTCTACATCAGAACCCCTGGCCCTGTAGTCCATCTCTCGGCCACATTCTACATCAGAACCCCTGGCCCTGTAGTCCCTCTCTCGGCCACCTTCTACATCAGAACCCCTGGCCTTGTAGTCCCTCTCTCAGCCACATTCTACATCAGAACCCCTGGCTCTGTAGTCCCTCTCTCAGCCACATTCTACATCAGAACCCCTGGCCCTGTAGTCCCTCTCTCGGCCACATTCTACATCAGAACCCCTGGCCCTGTAGTCCCTCTCTCAGCCACATTCTACATCAGAACCCCTGGCCCTGTAGTCCATCTCTCGGCCACATTCTACATCAGAACCCCTGGCCCTGTAGTCCCTCTCACGGCCACATTCTACATCAGAACCCCTGGCCCTGTAGTCCCTCTCTCGGCCACATTCTACATCAGAACCCCTGGCCCTGTAGTCCCTCTCTCAGCCACATTCTACATCAGAACCCCTGGCCCTGTAGTCCATCTCTCGGCCACATTCTACATCACAACCCCTGGCCCTGTAGTCCATCTCTCGGCCACATTCTACATCAGAACCCCTGGCCCTGTAGTCCATCTCTCGGCCACATTCTACATCAGAACCCTTGGCCCTGTAGTCCCTCTCTCGGCCACATTCTACATCAGAGCCCCTGCCCCTGTAGTCCCTCTCTCGGCCACATTCTACATCAGAACCCCTGGCCCTGTAGCCCCTCTCTCGGCCACATTCTACATCAGAACCCCTGGCCCTGTAGTCCATCTCTCGGCCACATTCTACATCACAACCCCTGGCCCTGTAGTCCATCTCTCGGCCACATTCTACATCAGAACCCCTGGCCCTGTAGTCCATCTCTCGGCCACATTCTACATCAGAACCCTTGGCCCTGTAGTCCCTCTCTCGGCCACATTCTACATCAGAGCCCCTGGCCCTGTAGTCCCTCTCTCAGCCACATTCTACATCAGAACCCTTGGCCCTGTAGTCCCTCTCTCGGCCACATTCTACATCACAACCCCTGGCCCTGTAGTCCCTCTCTCGGCCACATTCTACAACAGAACCCCTGGCCCTGTAGTCCATCTCTCGGCCACATTCTACATCAGAACCCCTGGCCCTGTAGTCCCTCTCACGGCCACATTCTACATCAGAACCCCTGGCCCTGTAGTCCATCTCTCGGCCACATTCTACATCACAACCCCTGGTCCTGTAGTCCATCTCTCGGCCACATTCTACATCAGAACCCCTGGCCCTGTAGTCCATCTCTCGGCCACATTCTACATCAAAACCCTTGGCCCTGTAGTCCCTCTCTCGGCCACATTCTACATCACAACCCCTGGCCCTGTAGTCCCTCTCTCGGCCACATTCTACATCACAACCCCTGGCCCTGTAGTCCCTCTCTCGGCCACATTCTACATCACAACCCCTGGCCCTGTAGTCCCTCTCTCGGCCACATTCTACATCACAACCCCTGGCCCTGTAGTTCCTCTCTCGGCCACATTCTACATCAGAACCCCTGGCCCTGTAGTCCCTCTCTCGGCCACATTCTACATCAGAACCCCTGGCCCTGTAGTCCCTCTCTTGGCCACATTCTACATCAGAACCCCTGGCCCTGTAGTCCTTCTCTTGGCCACATTCTACATCAGAACCCCTGGCCCTGTAGTCCCTCTCTCGGCCACATTCTACATCAGAACCCCTGGCCCTTTAGTCCCTCTCTCGGCCACATTCTACATCAGAACCCCTGGCCCTGTAGTCCCTCTCTCGGCCACATTCTACATCAGAACCCTGGCCCTATAGTCCCTCTCTCGGCCAGATTCCCTATCAGAACTCCTAGATCTGTAGCCCCTATTTCAGTTGCATGCCACATCAGAACCTTTGGTAATGTGCCCCTTTACATGCCCACATGCCTTACAGCCCCTTTGTCAGCCACAGCGGCCTACATCAGACCTCAGATCAGACTTCAGCCCTATCCTTAATTTTGATTTCTAGGGCCCTCCATGGCTGCTGATATGCATATGGTGTTTTGTCTCTAAAACGTTTAGGGCCTGTGTGTGCAGGAGCAGTAAGAGAAGTGTTGCCACTGGCTGCTGTACTGACTGACAGCCAGGCAGAAAATGAACAATGAGTCTGGCATAATGGACAGCCCTCTATTCCTGGCCTTTAGCCAATCAATATTAAAAGCAGCTTGAAGGTGTTTTAAGACACTGAACTGACCCACCAGGCATGTGATGTTTGTTATATCAAAGTCAAAAACCACCAGCATCTACATTCAATATTAGCTACTCTGGTGCTTTCTGTACAGCTCATCAATACGTGTTTCCTTATTGCAGTCATAATAGAACTGAACGAGTGAGAGCTTTTTTCTCAGATCAAATGCATTTTAGATATTTATCTGCATTTCAGCATGAAGAAAATGTAAGAAGCAAGTGGCAGTCATGAATTGGATGTGTTTTTAATATGGTAGATGCGGCTAAGATGGTACAGCATTCATGTACTGCAGTCTGTAGATGTTGCAAAGACTGTTTAAGGGACAGAAAAGTAAAAAAATAAACTTTTATGATTCAGATAAAGCATAAACAACTTTCCAAATTACTTTCATCAAATTTGTTTTGTTCTCTTGGTATTCTTTGTTGAAAGATAAACCTAGGTAGACTTAAATGCTAATTTCTAAGCTCTTGAAGGCCGTCTATTCTCTAAGAGCATTTTGACAGTGCTAGTTGATATGTGCCAAATAGATAACATTGCACTCACTCCCGTGGAGTTATTTATCAGTCAGCACTGATTGGCTAAATGCAAGTCTGTCAAAAAACTGAGATAAGGGGGCAGTCTGCAGAAGCTTAGATACAAGGTAATCACAGAGGAAAAACTTATATTAATATTAACGTGTTAGTTATGCAAAACTGGGGAAAGGGTAATAAAGAGATTATCCATCTTTTTTTAAACAATACAAATTCTAGAGTAAACTGTCCCTTTAATCATGTGTTCAGTGTTTTGCAACTTTCTTTCCCATCTCTATAACCGTAGGTAGTGGATATAGAGGCGCAGGTCCTAGAGAATTGCTTTTATGTTGTTTCAATTTGAGCTGGGAATAACAATAACTCAACTTTGATTTGTGTAGATCGACACTTAATAATAATTAGTGCAGTATACTTACTCCGAAAAATTCAGAGTCCAGCTTGATTGATTGTGCACTCTGAATTTTTCGGAGTAAGTATACTGCACTAATTATTATTAAGTGTCGATCTACACAAATCAAAGTTGAGTTATTTTATTCCCAGCTCAAATTGAAACAACAGAAAAGGAATTCTCTAGGACCTGCGCCTCTATATCCACTACCTACATTTCTAAACAGTCATTTGGGAGAGACTGATAGAAGGCAGCAGTTCATTAATAAGGGGAGTATTATTCTTGTCACATCTATACTGATATTGTTATAACATCTACCATATCCCGTATAGAACTATTCTGTATATCCATCTCTATAACCCCCTTTTTCATTTTAATCTTTCTTTGTGAATCTCAGTCAGTCAGTTCTTATTATTAAAAGAGATACTAAAGCAAAAATTAAACATTAAAGGGACATGACACCCACATTTTTTCTTTTATGATTTAGAAAGAGAATGCAATTTTAAACATCTTTCTAATTTAGAAGACAAAACAATCTGTAGATACAGAAAGGGGGATGGAGCGCAGCCAGGGGGGAAACACCAATCTAAGTGCAGATGATTTAAAACACTTAGCACTTTATTCACATAAATAACACATTAAAATGCGCACTTACAGACTGAACCCTCAAACATATGAGGTATGTGTTTACAGTTTCATATAGATGTCCACCATAAGAGCAATACTCCACATCCACAGTTGTAGTGAAACTTCGAAATCCCCTTGTCAAACAGTGTGTTAAACTGCCCGTGGTATAATAACAGTAACTGGGGGTTCTTTCTTTATGCTGGTAATTACTCCAGAAATTCTATGGCATAAAAGCCCCCACAGTCACACAGCAAAAGTTCACAGAGTTGTGTATGGTACAGGGAACACTATAGGTAGCGTGTAGAGCACACAGGAGGAGGTAAAAAGTACTGTGGCAGCGTGTATCCTATGAAAGCCGGCTTGGATTCGCCGCTGCTCACGGCTTACCAGATTCCTCCGTATATACGATGGGCGTGGTCTTACGCGTTTCGCTGGGCTCCTCCCAGCTTCGTCAGAGGCTAAGTGTTTTAAATCATCTGCACTTATATTGGTGTTTCCCCCCTGGCTGCGCTCCATCCCCCTTTCTGTATCTACAGATTGTTTTGTCTTCTATACTTCATCTCTCACGGAGATCACACCAGTGTTTGGAAGGGAGCTGCACGGAGGACACCAAAAGACAAGCAAGGGAAAAAAGAAGAAGGATTGGAAAAAGCATCATTGAAAAGGGAAGTTTAAAGCTGACCTGACTTTATCCACTATTTTCATATCCTATATCTTTTCAGATAAAACACAAAAAAAGAGACTTTCCCGAACTGATAGGATTGTTGATTTATAATACTTGGGGATTATTTGGTGGTGTTTTAATACCTGTGTTATCTAAATTGAATGTCTCTCATTAGTAATAACTGCTAACTTTTAGACTTTTTTCTTTTTTCCTCTTGAGAATTAGCATATTTTACATACATTTATTATCTATTTTATTTACTGGTGGCGCTACCGAAGTATTTTTATACTCTGATCTTTCTAATTTACTTCTATTATCTAATTTGTTTTATTATCTTGATATTCTTTGCTGAAAAGCATATCTAGATATGCTCAGTAGCTGCTGATTGGTTGCTGCACATAGAAGCCTTGTGTGATTGGCTCACCTTGTGCATTGCTTTTTCTTCAACTAAGGATATCTAAAAAATGAAGCAAAATAAATAATGGAAGTAAATTGTAATGTTTTTTAAATTTCTATTCTCTATCTGAATCATGAAAGAAAGATTTTGGCTTTATTGGTCCTTTAATGACTTAGACAGAGCATGCCATTTTAAGAGACTTTTTAATTTACTTTCTTTTTCCAATTGTGCACGGTGTTTATATATGCACACTTTAATGCATCTGCTCCTACTGAGCATGTGCAAGAGTTCAGTGTATAGGTATACGAGTCTGGGATTGGCTAGATGGCTGTCACATGATACAGGGGGTGCAAGTTGCATTAAATATAAAATGTTATCAGAAAAAGAAAAAAAAATCTACTGCTCATTAAAAATTCAAAGTAAGTGCCATTGCATTTTATTTTTATTATGCCCTTGCTGGTTGTGCTGTATTTAATGCTTCTTTAAATAAATAAAGAATGACTATTAGTGATTGTGTGGGAGTTACAGTATATTTCTGTTTGAAATTTATACAAACTGTCCATCTAATTGGTAGCATATAACAGTGTATGAGATATAATATTTATTTAATTTATACTTCATATGAAGTGTTTGAAAACACAATATTTATAGCCTGGTACAGAAAGCTTTCATGACTATAGATGTCTCTCGCTGTAATTGAAAAGAAATCAATCATATGAGCCGTACAACAGCCTTCAAATACCCTGAGGATATTTATATAATAAATCAAATCTAACCAACTGATCACGTTTAATGTCATCTAGTTTATCCGGAAACTTTATGTACAATGTGACTTTTATTATTTTTGAATGTGTACTGTAAATGGCTATAAAATTCCACTAAATCATAAATATGGTATGTAAAGTAGCCATATATTGCTGTTTTATTTTGTTTATTGG
This sequence comes from Bombina bombina, assembly GCF_027579735.1. Taxonomy (NCBI): domain Eukaryota; kingdom Metazoa; phylum Chordata; class Amphibia; order Anura; family Bombinatoridae; genus Bombina; species Bombina bombina. Next base: position 59,325,671 of record NC_069504.1, on the reverse strand, counting down.
CGAATTTGAAAGGTTAAGAATGTCTGTAGTACCATTAAAGGGATAGGAAAGTCAAAATTAAACACATAATTCAGATAGCACATGTAATTTTAAGACACTTTTAAATCACTTTTTTTTTTTCAAAGGTGCTTTGTTCTTTTAGTATCCCTTGTTAAAAAAAAGAATATGCAGATATCCTACACTAGTGGGAGCTGCTGCTAATTTGTCTTTTGTGATTGTCTGACTAGATGTGTTCATCTTGCTGCCAGTAGTGCAATGCTGTTCCTTCAGCAAAGGATAACAAGAGAACGAGACTAATATAATCATTGTAAAATGTGACTTTGTCTAATGATCAAAAACTCACCGTCATGGAAATCTTGCCAGGGCTTTTTTTTTAGCATTATTTTGCAATGTAGGTGTCTCTCCTTCACATCCAGAAATCCGCATAGAGAGATAAACAATTCTCAACAACTCATAGGCCTCTATTTATGAAAGGTCTTGCGGAACTGATCCAACAGTGCGTATCAGGTCCGCAAGACCTCGCTGAATGCGGAGAGCAATACGCTCTCCGTATTCAGCATTGCACCAGCAGCTCACAAGAGCTGCTGGTGCAACGCCGCCCCCTGCTGACTCGCGGCCAATCGGCCGCCAGCAGGGAGGTGTCAATCAACCCGATCGTATTCGATCGGGTTGAATCGCGGCGATTCCTGTCCACCTGCTCAGAGCAGACGGACAGGGTTATGGAGCAGCGGTCTTTAGACATAACTGGTCTTTAGACATAACTGCTGTTTCTGGTGAGTCTGAAGACTCGCCAGAAACACGGGCCGTCAAGCTCCATTCGGAGCTTGATAGATAGACCCCATATGGTGAGTCTGCAGAACTCACCATATCAAACCACTGCACCTGCACATTATCTAACTCCGCCCTCCTATAATTCTATCTGCTGGTGCGCTCTGTAAATAACTCACTGCACCACCTACAGAGTTCCCTCTTGCTGTATTTAGCATGGGAACTCAGGGGGGTCTTAAAATAATAATAAAAAAATGCTGCCATTAAATTAAAAACTACTAAGTCTAAAAAGACAGGAGAAAATTGAGAGATAAAGGTCCAAATACGGGAACCAGGAGACACCGAATTGTTTGATTTATATGCAGGAGAACACAGGAAATAGGGGAAGGATAGGAACCCTAACTTTGACTCAATATGATAATGATGATATTAAAATCGGACAGATAAAACGTAGCGCCCCCAGTTGATTACAGCTTAGAATGACTTTGCATTGGTATGGACAAGGCATGTGTGTGGGGAAAATATTTGTAACATTTGTTTCTGATTTTTTTCAAACGTTCGGGTTCACCGTATTTCATCCACGCAGGCATTCGGTTCAAATGAATATTGTATTTGAATATGCTACTGTTATTTCAAATGGGAACAATTAAAATTAACAAAAATCTCACATAAAAGAATTTGAACAATTAAAAGAACCGATCTTTTAATGTTAAAAGAACATACAACTTCTGTATGACTAAACTCCATCATTCATCAAATGACCATTAGTAATACTATGCAAAACAGGAGGTATTGGCACGCCTCCACTTGCAAATAAACAAAACATATGTAATGCTGCTAAAAATTGCCTGCAAAAAACACCTGTGCTTTTATATTAAAATTGGGATCTTAGTCACACAAAAGTCTGCTTAGCCAATCACCAACTTACATGGTGTCCGAGCATTGACTGTTCCTAACATTACAATTCCTTGTCTTTATGGGCTGAATCATTCCTGCTTTTTCTGTTAATAATAGAATGAGACTCCCTGGCTTTATATACACAACTCCATAACACTGTCATGAGTACACCGGAGCTTGGGTGGGGTGCTTTAACTAATAGAAGATTGTTAGTATTTCCTTTAAAAAAAAAAACAAAAAAAACACACTTCAAACACTTAAAGGAAAATTAAACACTGAATAAATGCTAGAATGATATATTCAAAATAAAGAGAATACTATACAGATTTTTTGTATTTATATTAGTTTGGTTAAATATTGAAAAAATAAGTTACTCAAGTGTGCAACCAAGAACTCTGTGGAATATAGTAGCATTCACTGGAGTCCTTACGTCCTCTTCTGACAGGAATTGGAAAGCCCACAATTTTCAGACAGAAAAGGCGGACAAAATAATAATAAAAAAACTATATTGCAAACTTATGTTACTACAGCTAGATAAATATTTTATATTACAATATCAAATTGCTTAAAGGGACACTCAAGTCCAAAACAAACTTTCATGATTCAAATAGGGCATGTAATTATAAACAACTTTTCAATTTACTTTTATTACCAATTTTGCTTTGTTCTCTTGGTATTCTTAGTTGAAAGCTAAAGCTAGGAGATTCATATGCTAATTTCTTCCTCTCATCTAAATGCATTTTGACAGTTTTTCAACACTAGACGGCGTTAGTTCATGTGTTTCTTATAGATAACATTGAGCTCATGCATGTGAATTTACAGAGGAGTGAGCACTGATTTGCTAAAATGCAAGACTGTCAAAAGAACCGAAATAAGGGGGCAGTCTGCAGAGGCTTAGATACAAGGTAATCACAGAGGTAAAAAGTATATTAATATAACTGTGTTGGTTATGCAAAACTGGGGAATGGGTAGTTAAGGGATTATCTTTAAAACATTAACAATTCTGATGTTGAATGTCCTTTGCCTAATGTCCCTTTAAGATTAAGATGGGTCCATATTTTTTAGGATTGTGCATATGATATTGGTTTAATTCAAAGTACAAATTAAACATAAATACAAAAAGAGTATTTCAAAATGCATTTCAGTGTTTTTTTTCTAAATGGATGTGTGTGTTCTGACTAAAACAAACGTTGTGTGTGTGATGGTGATGGGGGGAGTGTTGTTCCTATCATCCAGTGAGCAATAGATGCCTTGATGTAATTGTTCATAAATATTAATTTCCTGCTAGTTTTACTTTAAACATCTTTTACTAAACATTATAATAATCTAGAGGCACACCCACTGTAAATGATCAACCAACAAAAGGACACAAGCGGATGAAAGAGACTGAAATAGCTGAGAAATACAGTACATTGCTCATTCTTTAAAGGGATACTAAACCCATTTTTTTCCTTTCATGATTCAGATAGAGCATGCAATTTTAAGCAACTTTCTAATTTACTCCTACTTTCAATTTTTCTTCGTTATCTTGCTATCTTTATTTGAAAAGCAGGAATACAAAGCTTAGGCTCATTTTTGTTTCAGCGCCTGGCGCTTGCTGATTGGTGGGTAAATGTAGCCACCAATAAGCAAGCGCTATCCAGGACGCTGGACCTAAAATGGGCCAGCTCCTAAGCTTTACATTCCTGCTTTTCAAATAAAGATAGCAAGGGAATGAAGAAATTGGATAATAGGGAGTAAATTAGAAAGTTAAAATTGCATGCTCTATCTGAATCATGAAAGAACAAATTTGGGTTTAGTATCCCTTTAAATGAATACATAACTCCCATGGCGAAGTGTTTGTGTTGCATTTTAGTTTTTGTTTTACTAATGGGCTCAGGTTTAAGCTGGAGATACTAGCAAGTGGAACTACAAGGTACTACAATTGCGACTGTGCATTTTTCATTTTATGATTTGCTAAATGAGTGGTTGATATTACGCTATAGTACCGTCTTTCTTCTTTAAAGTTTCTAAATTTTACTTTCATGCAAAATTGTATTTTAACATATCTACTGGTGCTCTTTCATAAATGTTTTATAACAGTTTTTGAGGAAACTATCCCTTTAAATTGTAGTATTTTGATAAATCTTTAAAGAAATTGTGTACCGTTATTTTTTTTATTTTCTCAGATATTCAGTTTACATGATTAGATTGTTTGCAAACAACTAATTTGCCATTTCAAATTGCTGCTAATGGCTGATGAAGTTGCTACCTACTCTGAAAATGACAGTGCTGCAGTCTTGTTTATAGTTCCATAAACAAGAAGGTGCAGAAGAAATCTCACTCCTTGTGTAGGTGCACTTAAATGTTTATTTTCAATTGTTTCTGATAAGTATAGTTATTTGTGTATACAGTGAAAGATAAGATAAGATGGACTTTGTTTGTATAAAGCGAGATGAGATAAGCCATTTGATTAGCTTGTGGTTTCAATTAGCAAAAACAGTGATTCATAATCAAACATAAACCTAAAAGAACAATTTCCCATACATTTTAAAATCTGCAGCTGGTACAAAAATATAATTGATTCATTTGTCACTCTTTGTCATGCTTTGTAAAATGCAGAAGAAAGGAAACAAGCAGTATCTGATCGGTCTTAGAGCCAAACACCACGACAACAGTTTGAATATTTAACACATTCTCTTGATGAACCCCATTGTTCGCCACGTTCAGTGCTGCCTATTTCCTGCCACATTCATGCAAGCCTTGGAAATCGATTGAGGGGAATTCTCAACAATGTCAAGGGAGTGTCGAAGTCAAAATTAAAGTTTCATGATTCAAATAGAAAGTACAATATTACTAACTTATATCTATAATCAATGCACCTATTTCTTTTGGTATCTGTTGTTGAAATTTAGCTGCTTTCTATAACCGCATACTGTGGAAGGTCTAGAAGCATTCCCGTGTCGCACTAAATGTATAACAATCTTATAAACATTATTGCAAACACTGCCATTATATAGTGCCCAAGACACATGCACTCCCAGAGGCTATCTTAGTATGCTTTCATGGAAAATAGCTAAGTTTTATCAAGGGATACAAAACATTGATAATAGAAGTATTTTAGAAATTTAATCTGATTCACAAAAGTTTAATTTTGAGCTGTATGTCCCTTTAAGCTAAATTCCTACCAACCTATTAAGTATTAACAATGCAGTCTATACATAGCATAGCTATGGGTTTACATGGAATTGTAGCAAACAGTAAGTAAAGCACTATGCTTTTAAGAGGGAAAATAACAAAAAGAACAAAACAAATAAATACTTTTAATTTCAGTAATGCACTGCAGAATTACATTATTGCAGACCCCACTTCCAGCACAACCATGCTCCAAGAATGTGCAGGATCAGGGAAACTAAAAGGGTCAAGTCAATTTAGTCTTTTTCACAGTCAAAGAAAACAACATTTTAATTAGACACATTGATTTTATTGGCCTGTTGCAAACACAACTATGGACAATTCAGTTTTGTTCTTTTGGGGCTATGTAAACTCACAGTGATTCCTAAACAGACACAATAATATTTATGCAATAATAAAAAAAAGTTACGTTACTATCTTGTGCCACCTAGGGGTTGGATGGAATCATTGCAGGTTATCATTTGTTATAGTTACAGAAGATGAAGAAGTGATTTAGATAAATGTTTGGATTTTTTTTCAATTACAGGGTCAGATTCAACATTTTATGACCAAGTAAAGCTGATTATCGCTGTTCTACCAGTACCTGAATCATTAATATGTGCCATCATTTGTAGCACTGTTTACAAATGTCAGTGCAGAGCCATTTCACACCATGGGCAAGACTGCGGGCTTTTGCGGGCAATGCCAGTTTTTACGTGGTTTTGGTATCACATATACCGCGCCGCATATAAATGCGACGCGTATATTTCACCCGTCGCCCGCAATTTTTACTCCCATAATCTAACATAGAACCGAGGGGCAAATCGGTATCACATATTCAGCGCAAGGATTTACACAGCGAAAAATTGAGACATTGTACTCCATTTTCAGCTCACAACACATAGGCAGGCGCAGCAAGCCTTACGCTGGAAACGTAAGCACCGTAACTGCCTGAAAATATTAACACCTAACGCATCTATCTACCTGTCAACCGCCCACCTTCACCACAATAACTAATAAAATATATTAACCCCTAATCTGCCATTAACCCACATCTCTATAAACCTAATAAAACTATTAACCCCTAATCTGCCATTAACCCACATCACAATAAACCTAATACAACTATTAACCCCTAATCCGCCGTTAACCCACATCGCAATAAACCTAATAAAACTATTAACCCCTAATCCGTCATTAACCCACATCGCAATAAACCTAATAAAACTATTTAACCCCTAATCCGCCAAATGCAGACAACGCAATAATCCTGATAAATCTATTAACCCCTAATCCGCCAAACCCCCACAACGGAAATAACTAATTAAATTACTAAGCCCCCAAACCTAACACCCCCTAAATTAACCCCAATTACCTATATTAAAAACTACTGTTACAATTAAAATAAAAAAGCTAACATTACTTAAAAATAAAAAAACTAAGATTAAATTAAAATAATAAACCATATTATAAAAAAATAAAACCTAATCCCTATGAAAATAAAAAAGCCCCCCAAAATAAAAACACATCCTAATCTAATACTAAACTACCACTAGCCCTTAAAAAGGCCTTTTGTAGGGCATTGCCCTAAGTTAAACAGCTCTTTACCTTAAAAAATACTAAGTTCCCCCATCTAAAAGTAAATCCCCCCCATCCACCAAACCCCCCAAAATAAAAAACCCTAACACTAAAAAATCCTAAACTACCCATTGCCCCTAAAGGGGCATTTGTATGGACATTGCCCTTAAAAGAGCATTCAGCTCTTTTACTACCCTAATCTAAAAAAAATAAAAACATAAAAAAGCCTAAATCTAACCCCCAAATAGGTACTCGCCTTTCCTGAAGTCCGACGGAGAAGGTCCTGTTCCAGGCGGTGAAGTCTTCTTCCAAGCGGCTGACATCTTCTTCCAAGCGGGGACCACTTCCTTCTTCATCCAGGACCAAGCCAGCACGGAGCAGAGATGAGCGCGGAGCAGGGCCGGCGACCGCAGAGCCATGGAGCGCGGAGTATCCTCTTCGTACGATCGCCGCCATACACTGAATAGTGAATTCAAGATACGCGTTTAAATATGGTGTCCCTTGCATTCCTATTGGCTGATATGAGTCTTCAAATTTAAATCAGCCAATAGGATGAGAGCTACTGAAATCCTATTGACTGATTTGAACGACTGCTGCTTCTTAACTTAAAGGGACATGAAACTCAAAAAAAATCTTTCATGATTTAGATAGAGAATACAATTTTAAACAACTTTCTAATTTACTTCTATTATCTAATTTGTTTCATTCACTTTCTATCATTTGTTGAAGGCGCAGCAATGCACTACTGGTTTCTAACTAAACTAATGAACTAATGGGTGAGCCAATGACAATCGTTTATATATATATATATTGCAGGTAATTCTATTGTCCCCTGGCACACATAAATACAATAAATAATAACCAATGAGTGTTCATCGGTTTTATACATAAAAAAAAATGTCTTTTATCTAAATTTCTTCAGTATATAGGTTTATTTTAGGTTACACCACCCATCATAATATGTCCTATTATTTTATTATTATTATCAGTCTACTACATTTTTCATAGCATTATTGCACATCTTTATGACTCCCTCCCTTAATAGCAACTATCTTTATATATATAAATCTTCAATTATATATATCGGACCTATAGGATGTTACCACCATCATAGGCCCAATAGGTGTGTGATGTATAATCTAGGTAACCTCCTGGGTGCCTTACAAATAGGTTCACCTAGGATTGGAGTACAATAGGCAGTCCACAAGTATTCACTACATATATGCCAAACGAATATTGTCCCCAATAATACTTACCCTCATTATACACCTTCTTACATCTCTTCACATCATTTTGCTACCACCTAGGAATCCAACAACCAGTCAGATCTTTTTTATAGGATAGTTGGTGCCCGCAGCAATTACTTTGCTACTCAGGTTGGCATGAACACCACACTTCACACTTTCCCAAGCACCATGCCAATTATGTCCATCAATGCTGCCACTATGTTAAGTTCCCATTTAAACTGAAATAAACAACCAACATACTTAGGCAGCATTCAAATAAATAAATATTTACCATAAATTTAAAACATATAATAATAACCGCTTGGTCTTGGATAGTGTTTAGTAGCAGTCATTAGCGAAAAAAAGTCCATTTCTTCTCAAATAACAAGTTGCTACTTTTATACTTTCTAATTTCGTATTTTTATTTTTATCTTTGGGCCTAGTTACATGTTTTTCATGTATAATGTGAATTTTGATAATATTCCCTTCTCTCCATCACTTTTACATCATAATTTAGCTTATCACTGTGGTGATTTTGAACTTAGTTGTGCTTTCATTTTTATGCACAACATAACAATTAAATTTTAGCATTTAGCTTTCAGTAATATTTCACTACCTTTAAACCTAATCACAAGAAATATATAATCACACCAATTTTTTTCTAATTTACATGTATAGCCTATCACATCACTGCTTAACAACCCCTTTTTTTTGAAAGTTTTACACTTTTGATTTTTTTTTTGCACTTAACATTTGTACACAATGTTCGTTCACACAACACTAATTAGGCTTTACTTACACGCTATTGGCTAATACCAGTATTTTACCTGACAGCAGGTGAACACCGTTAGATCTCTGATGAAGCGCATGTGAGCATGCGGGAAACGCGTCAGATCCAGCCCTGCACACTGTGACTGTGTCTTCCACTTGTCTGCTCATTAAACTAACCACTTTGGAATAGAGTTTGCAGTTCCTCGTTTTTCTTTCTCCTAATACTATATATATATATATATATATATATATATATATATATATATATATATATATATATATATATATCCACCAATTAGCAGCGAGAACCTAAGATCTTTGCTGCTCCTGAGCTTGCCTAGATAAATATTTCAGCAAAAAGTGCCTGTATTAGGTGAGACGTTGAGAAATTATCTATATCAGGGTCTGGCAACCTTTTTTGAGTTTTCTGCTAAAGTAATACTTTAAAGTTACCAAACCTGCCAGCCTCAATTTTTTATTTGGGTTTGATTATTAATAAAGCACTAAATAATTAACATGTAATTATAGGGTGAGTCTAAAGTCAGTAACCACCCAAATACCTGTAACACCTTAATTCTAAATTAATCTAATGACATTATAAAGAGGACTGCTGTGTTTAAAACAGTGTTTGGGAGCAAAAACGTTAGATATTGAACATCTAATTGACATATCTTACCCAGAGTTCCCTGGTACATTGGCGACAGTGTATACAGAGTATTTCTGGGGTAAAGAAAATTGGGATACTTGCCTAGATTTGCTAATTTTCTACTCAATAATTATATATCTCTTATATAAATACTAGTGGAATTTATAACCATAAAAACTGATTATTATTTTTTTTTATAAGCAGGAGATGCTGTTTATTGAAAAAATATATCTTATTTAAAGACCATTAAATACAGTAGATTTGCATAATCATCAAATGCATAATATAAAGACAATGCAATAGCCCTTAGTCTGAACTTCAAATAAGTAGTATTTTTTTTTCTGACAAATTTTAAAGTTATGTTTATTTCCACTCCTCCTGTATCATGTGACAGCCATCAGCCAATCACAAATGCATATATGTATATTCTGTGAATTCCTGCACATGCTCAGTAGGAGCTGGTGACTCAAAAAGTGTAAATATAAAAATAATGTGCACATTTTATTAATGGAAGTAAATTGGAAAGTTGTTTAAAATGTAATGCTCTATCTGAATCATGAAAGTCTAATTTTGATCTGAGTATCCCTTTAAGATATTGCTTATTTAAGATATTGTTAAGTTCTGTTAAAGGTAAAAACTTTATCCTCAGATGTGTAATAAAGAAGTGCAGATCTGAGAAAATGTGAGATTGTAAAAGTGAGGGAGAAGAGTAAATGTGTGTGAGGAGCCATAGGTCATACACTTGGGCTTTTTTATTTGTTTATTTTAATGTGGCTTTTGTGGCAGAAATTTAATGTAAAGAGGCAATACCTACATATATAGGTACTACAGAGGTCAAGAAGCTGGAGTCAGAGATGCCTTTGGGTGGAGTTTATGGCTGTTCTATGGGTGGAGGCAGACTAATTGGTGATTAGTGGGCAGGGCTGGGTGTCTAGGGGAGAATCCAGGTGGTATAATGTACAAGATATAAAATTATAACACAAATCCAGGTAAGGTAAATAATAATGATAGAACAAATGAAGAGTAGTCAGATGTGGTTCAAAACCATAAACATTTGGAGGTGCTAACATTATGTATTATGGTTGGAGGGTGGTGCCAGGGAGGGGGGTTATTCCTGATTTTCTTCTTTAAATCACTTTTGCCCCAATTTCTCTCTAAGCTTTTTTGGTATTTCAAAGAATGTGCAATGCAAGTGGAGGGGGTGGGGCTTTCAGATTTATGGCAGATGACATCATTGACAACTGGGGGCTTTTCAATAGTGATTAATCCTAGGGTCTGATGGGTCTGATTCTCTAAAGCTCATCACACAGAGTGGAGAAGCCTAATAAGATCTATCCTCACACAAGATTCTAGAAAGGAAGCTTTTGTTATAACTCTTTAAGGGCATTACCTGCATTTGTATAGGTGAAGGAGAGACAAGCACAGTACAATGTAGCAGCACTGCATGACATGAGAGTTTTGTTACATTTGCACAAGATGTGGGCTATGACAAAGGTAAATTATATACAGTTTTTTTTGGCAGATATAAGGTACAAGCTGACTAATAGGCAATGAGCGCAGGTATATGCATGCTATTAGGCTATAGGTCAAATGCAGTGGGGCTATTAGGCTGAAAGGTGAAGAAGCAGGGTGGCAATTAGGCTGTGTATTAGGTACAGACTGGAAACAAGGGGAGATAGGTATAGGCAGGCTAATAGGCAGGAGGCCTAGTACAAGAGCTGGGCATAAGGTTTGTGTCAGGTAAAGGTTGTCAGAAAGGTCAGAGGTTAGGTATACCCAGGCTAATAGGCAGGGAATCTTACTGGTAATATGGTAAGAGGTTAGGTGTATGCATTCTTGCTATTAGGCTGTCATGATGCCGGTTAGAAATATGGCCACAGTTAGGTATTTACAAACTAATAGGCCGAAAGGTCAGGTACAGACTGGCAATAAGGTCAGAGGTTACATATACACAGGCTAATAGGCCGGAGGTCAGGTACCGATTAGCAGTAAGGTCAGAGGTTAGCTATACACAGGCTAATAGGACGGGAGGTCTGGTACAGACTGACAATAAGGTCAGAGGTTAGATATACACAGGCTAATAGGCCGAGAGGTCAGGTACAGACTGGCAATAAGGTCAGAGCTTAGATATACACAGGCTAATAGGCCAGGAGGTCATATGCAGAGTAGCAGTAAGGTCAGAGGTGAGATATACACAGGCTAATGGGCCCGGAGGTGAGGTACAGACTGGCAGTAAGGTCAGAGGTGAGATATACACAGACTAATAGGCCGGAGGTCAGGTACAGACTGGCAATAAGGTCAGAGGTGAGATATACACAGGCTAATAGGCCCGGAGGTCAGGTACAGACTGGCAGCAAGGTTAGAGGTTAGATATACACAGGCTAATAGGCCGTGAGGTCAGGTACAAATTAGCAGTAAGGTCAGAGGTTAGATGTATATAGGCTAACAGGCCGTAAGGTCAGGTACAGACTGGCAGTAAGGTCAGAGGTTAGATATATACATGCTAATAGGCCGTGAGGTCAGGTACAGATTAGCAGTAAGGTCAGAGGTTAGCTATATACAGGCTTATAGGCTGTGAGGTAAGGTACAGACTGGCAGTAAGGTCAGAGATGAGATATACACAGGATAATAGGCCCGGAGGTAAGATACATATTGACAATAAGGTCAGAGATTAGTTATAAACAGGTCAATAGGCCGGGAGGTCAAGCACAGACTGGCAAAAAGGAATGCAGCACACTAGCATTTTTAAACTTATCGTGCATGATGCAGGGCTACTAGTCGCCAACTGTCCCTTTTTTCCTGGGACAGTCCTGTTTTTTGCTCCATTGACTTCTATGGGGAAATAGGTTACTGCAAAAGTTACTTTCAATTTTTAATACTAACGTAACCCAAGGCGCACAAAAGCTTACTTCTAGCACAGTTAAAGTGGGAGCATTAAATAGCGCTCCACTTGTAATCTGGCCCTTTATGTGTAATGCTTATGTCTCTGTGAGATAGCCTATATAGGTAAGACCACTAGAAAAGTCTGTGTATTAATGAGTAATCCACCATCCAGGGGAATGTTTTGGATGCTTCCTGTTTACTTTTGTTTTACAAAGACTGTGCATGTGAGTCATCTGTGATCTCAAATAATTGTCCACATTAGAAGGCCCAATAGGATAAATGGGAGCTTTTTAAAAAGACAGTCTACCCCAAGGTTATTATGGACAAAGCATTGGCATCATTTTTATTGAGAGTATATGAACATGGGTAATACTGGATTAAGTATCTTGTGTATTACTATTTTGATATTATACAATATTTAAATAGTAGTTGGATCGAATGAATTATAGCTGTACAAGGTGTGATATTATTTTCAGTAGAGGTTGTAGTGATTTTTGAAAACCAATAGATGGCACTGTTTAATAATCTATTCTTTATATTTGTTGCTATTGCATTCAATAGTCATTAGGGTACTATGCGTATAGGAATGGTACAAAGCTGTGGTTAAATTAGTTGATTTTGCCGCCATTCCGAGTTTAAAAGATTGTTCTTGCTTAAATGTTTCAGACGTGATTAAAAACTTTGTTCCAAAAACATTGTCTGCCTGTATTTTTAATTTGCATTCAACAAATATTTTCTTTAACTGGCAATGAATGATACTGCTGAGTATAACTGATACATTTTTATTAGGCTAGGAGGTCAGGTACAGGAAGACTACTAGGCCAACGATTGAGTATAAATTATATGCATGAGGCTTACATATATGTTGACTATTAAGCCATGAGTTCAAATACACAGGCTTGTATGCACACACATAGGGACATATATGCACGCACACACATAGGAGACACACATGCACACACATAGGCGACTTATATGCATGCACACATATAGGGAACATACATGCACACACACACACAGGAGACACACATGCGCACACACACACATAAGGGACATACATACATGCACACACCTAGAAGATACACATGCGCGCACACACACACACACACACACATAGGAGACACATGTGCATGCACACACACAGTAGACATACGTGCACACACACATAGGAGACATACATGCATACACATAGAAGACACAAATACATACACATAGGAGACATACATACAAGCATACACACACATAGGAGACATACATGCATACACATAGGAGACACAAATACATACACATAGTAGACATACATGCATACACACACATAGGAGACATACATGCATACACACATGCACACACACACATAGGAGACATACTTGCATACACATAGGAGACACAAATACATACACATAGGAGACACAAATACATACACATAGGATACATACATGCATACACACACATAGGAGACATACATGCATACACACACATAGGAGACATACATGCATACACATAGGAGACACAAATACCTACACATAGGAGACACAAATACATACACATAGGATACATACATGCATACACATAGGAGACACAAATACATACACATAGGATACATACATGCATACACATAGGAGACACAAATACATACACATAGGATACATAGATGCATACACATAGGAGACACAAATACCTACACATAGGAGACACAAATACATACACATAGGAGACATACATGCATACACATAGGAGGCACAAACACCTACACATAGGAGACACAAATACATACACATAGGATACATACATGCATACACACACATAAGAGACATACATGCATAAACATAGGAGACACAAATACCTAAACATAGGAGACACAAATACATACACATAGGATACATACATGCATACACATAGGAGACACAAATACATATACATAGGATACATAGATGCATACACACACATAGGAGACATACATGCATACACATAGGAGACACAAATACCTACACATAGGAGACATACATGCATGCACACACATAGGAGACATACATGCATACACATAGGAGACACAAATACCTACACATAGGAGACATACATGCATACACACACATAGGAGACATACATGCATACACACACATAGGAGACATACATGCATACACATAGGAGACACAAATACCTACACATAGGAGACACAAATACATACACATAGGATACATACATGCATACACATAGGAGATGCAAATACATACACATATGATACATACATGCATACACATAGGAGACACAAATACATACACATAGGAGACATACATGCATACACACACATAGGAGACACAAATACCTACACATAGGAGACACAGATACATACATATATGATACATACATGCATACACATAGGAGACACAAATACACACACATAGGAGACATACATGCATACATACACATAGGATACATACATGCATACACATAGGAGACACAAATACACACACATAGGAGACATACATGCATACACACACATAGGAGACATACATGCATACACATAGGAGACACAAATACCTACACATAGGAGACACAAATACCTACACATAGGAGACACAAATACATACACATAGGAGACATACATGCATACACACACATAGGAGACATACATGCATAAACATAGGAGACACAAATACATACACATAGGAGACATACATGCATACACATAGGAGACACAAATACACACACATAGGAGACACAAATGCATGAAAAAACCTAGGAGAGAAATGTGCATGCACAAACCTACGAGAGACACATCTATGCACTCACCTAGGAGACACACATGTATGCACTCACCTGGGAAACACATGTGCATGCACTCACCTAGGAGACACAAATGCTTGCACACACCTTGGAGACACACATGCACGCACTCACCTAGGAATCACGTGCATGCACACACCTAGGAGACACACATGCATGCACTCACCTAGGAAACACACATGCATGCACACACCTAGGAGACATACATGCATGCGCAAACCTAGGAGGCACATGTGCATGCACACACCTAGGAGACAAATATGCATGCATAAACCTACAAGAGACACATCTATGCACACACCTAGGAGACACGTGTGAATACACACACCTAGGAGACAAAATGTGCATCACACACCACCTAGGAGACACACGTGCATGCACTCACCTAGGATTCACACATGCATGCACACACTTAGGAGACACACGTGCATGTGCAAACCTAGGAGACACATGTGCATGCACACACCTAGGAGACACACATTCATGCACACACTTAGGAGACATGCGTGCATACACACACCTAGGAGACATATGTGCATGCACACACCTAGGAGTCACATGTGCATGCACAAACCTAGAAGACATGCATGCATACACACACCTAGGAGACACACATGGAGACACATGTGCATGCGCAAACTAAGGAGACACGCATGCATACACACACCTAGGAGTCACATGTGCATGCGCACATCTAGGAGACACATGTACATGCACACACGTAGAAGACACATATGCATGTACATACCTAGGAGGTCCTAACGCTGCTTTTTACGCCCGCTGGCATTACGAGTCTTGAAGGTTTACGGTCACCGCACACTTCTTTGGCCTTACCGCAAAACAACTTACGTAAGCTCCGCGTCAGATGTCTTGAAGATGGAGCCGATCCGCGTCGGATGGATGAAGATAGAAGATGCCGTCTGGATGAAGACTTCTGCCCGTCTGGAGGACCACTTCGCCCGGCTTGGATGAAGACTTCTCCCAGCTTCGTTGAGGACTTCGGCCTGGTTGGATGAAGACTTCTGCCGCTTCCTTGAGGATGGATGTCCGGTCATCAGAACTGTAAGTCGATCTTCAGGGGGTTAGTGTTAGGTTTTTTTAAGGGTGTATTGGGTGGGTTTTATTTTTAGATTAGGGGTTTGGGCCGCAATAGAGCTAACTGCCCTTTTAAGGGCAATGCCCATCCAAATGCCCTTTTCAGGGCAATGGGGAGCTTAGGTTTTTTTAGTTAGTATTTTATTTGGGGGGTTGGTTGTGTGGGTGGTGGGTTTTACTGTTGGGGGGTTGTTTGTATTTTTTTTACAAGTAAAATAGCTGATTTCTTTGGGGCAATGCCCCACAAAAGGCCCTTTTAAGGGCTATTGATAGTTTAGTTTAAGCTAGGGTTTTTTTATTTGGGGGGAGGGGTTATTTTGATAGGGCTATTAAATTAGGTGTAATTAGTTTAAAAATCTGTAATTTGTTTATTATTTTCTGTAATTTAGTGGGGGGGTTTGTACTTTAGCTAATTTAATTTAATTTATTTAATTGTTGTTAATTTAGTTAATTTATTTAATTATAGTTTAGTGTTAGGTGTTAGTGTAACTTAGGTTAGGTTTTATTTTACAGGTAAATTTGCATTTATTTTAGCTAGGTAGTTAGTAAATAGTTAATAACTATTTAGTAACTATTCTACCTAGTTAAAATAAATACAAACTTGCCTGTAAAATAAAAATAAACCCTAAGCTAGAAACAATGTAACTATTAGTTATATTGTAGCTATTTTAGGGTTTATTTTATAGGCAAGTATTTTGTTTTAAATAGATTTAGTTATTAATAGTAAGTTTTATTTAGATTTATTGTAATTATATTTAAGTTAGGGTTATGGTTAGACTTAGGTTTAGGTGTTAATACATTTAGTATAGTGGCAGCGACGTTGGGGCGGCAGATTAAGGGTTAATAAGTGTAGGTAGGTTGTGGCGACATTAGGGGCGGCAGATTAGGGGTTAATAAATATAATGTAGGTGTTGGCGATGTTGAGGGCAGCAGATTAGGGGTTCATAAGTATAATGTAGGTGGCGGCGGTGTCCGGAGCGGCAGATTAATGGTTAATAAATATAATGGAGGTGTCGGCAATGTAGGGGGCGGCAGATTAGGGGTTAATAAGTGTAAGATTAGGGGTGTTTAGACTCGGGGTTCATGTTAGGGTGTTAGGTGTAAACATAAAATGTGTTTCCCCATAGGAATCAATGGGGCTGCATTAGTGAGTTTTAAGCTGCTTTTTTTCAGCCGGCTCTCCCCATTGATTCCTATGGGGAAATCGTGCACGAGCACGTACGACCAGCTCACCGCTGACTTAAGCAGCGCTGGTATTGGAGTGCGGCAATGAGCAAAATTTTGCTTAACGCTCACTTCTTGCCTAATAACACCGGGTTTATTAAAACTTGTAATACCAGCGCTGCAGGTAAGTGAGCGGTGAGGGAAAACTGCTCGTTAGCACCACACAGCCTCTAACGCAAAACTCGTAATCTAGGTGAAATATTGCACAAAAATGTTATAAGGGCTCAAATATTTGAGGTCTCAGATATTTGGAAAAAAAGTAGGCAAAGGGCTTTAACATAGAAAAGAAATAGATATATATATATAGATCTCTAAATACAGGGAGTGCAGAATTATTAGGCAAGTTGTATTTTTGAGGATTAATTTTATTATTGAACAACAACCATGTTCTCAATGAACCCAAAAAACTCATTAATATCAAAGCTGAATAGTTTTGGAAGTAGTTTTTAGTTTGTTTTTAGTTATAGTTATTTTAGGGGGATATCTGTGTGTGCAGGTGACTATTACTGTGCATAATTATTAGGCAATTTAACAAAAAACAAATATATACCCATTTCAAGTATTTATTTTTACCAGTGAAACCAATATAACATCTCAACATTCACAAATATACATTTCTGACATTCAAAAACAAAACAAAAACAAATCAGTGACCAATATAGCCACCTTTCTTTGCAAGGACACTCAAAAGCCTGCTATCCATGGATTCTGTCAGTGTTTTGATCTGTTCACCATCAACATTGCGTGCAGCAGCAACCACAGCCTCCCAGACACTGTTCAGAGAGGTGTACTGTTTTCCCTCCATGTAAATCTCACATTTGATGATGGACCACAGGTTCTCAATGGGGTTCAGATCAGGTGAACAAGGAGGCCATGTCATTAGATTTTCTTCTTTTATACCCTTTCTTGCCAGCCACGCTGTGGAGTACTTGGACGCGTGTGATGGAGCATTGTCCTGCATGAAAATCATGTTTTTCTTGAAGGATGCAGACTTCTTCCTGTACCACTGCTTGAAGAAGGTGTCTTCCAGAAACTGGCAGTAGGACTGGGAGTTGAGCTTGACTCCATCCTCAACCCGAAAAGGCCCCACAAGCTCATCTTTGATGATACCAGCCCAAACCAGTACTCCACCTCCACCTTGCTGGCGTCTGGAGTCGGACTGGAGCTCTCTGCCCTTTACCAATCCAGCCACGGGCCCATCCATCTGGCCCATCAAGACTCACTCTCATTTCATCAGTCCATAAAACCATAAAAATCAGTCTTGAGATATTTCTTGGCCCAGTCTTGACGTTTCAGCTTGTGTGTCTTGTTCAGTGGTGGTCGTCTTTCAGCCTTTCTTTCCTTGGCCATGTCTCTGAGTATTGCACACCTTGTGCTTTTGGGCACTCCAGTGATGTTGCAGCTCTGAAATATGGCCAAACTGTTGGCAAGTGGCATCTTGGCAGCTGCACGCTTGACTTTTCTCAGTTCATGGGCAGTTATTTTGCACCTTGGTTTTTCCACACGCTTCTTGCGACCCTGTTGACTATTTTGAATGAAATGCTTGATTGTTCGATGATCACGCTTCAGAAGCTTTGCAATTTTAAGAGTGCTGCATCCCTCTGCAAGATATCTCACTATTTTTGACTTTTCTGAGCCTGTCAAGTCCTTCTTTTGACCCATTTTGCCAAAGGAAAGGAAGTTGCCTAATAATTATGCACACCTGATATAGGGTGTTGATGTCATTAGACCACACCCCTTCTCATTACAGAGATGCACATCACCTAATATGCTTAATTGGTAGTAGGCTTTCGAGCCTATACAGCTTGGAGTAAGACAACATGCATAAAGAGGATGATGTGGTCAAAATACTCATTTGCCTAATAATTCTGCACTCCCTGTATGTATATATGTGTGTATATATATATATATATATATATATATAGTGTGTGTATATATATATATATATATATATATATTTATATATATATAGAGAGAGAGAGAGTGTGTGTGTGTGTGTGTGTGTATATATATATATATATATATATATATATAAAGTTGCAGAGGTGAACGGCACTCACGAGTATGTCAGCTACCTGGTGCTCTCACTGGGGAGAAACAAACAGTAAAGCAGTTATGGATCCCACGGACGGACTCCGTGTTGCAGCAAGGACCCAAATGAAGCAGGCACACAGGTTTTTTCAAAAACACTCCGGTTTATTGGCAAAGTTGTTTACCAAACGTTTCGGCTCACACACGAGCCTTTGTCAATGGTGTACAAAACCAAATGTGAAAACTTAAACACAAACTCACCTTAAATACCCACCCAGCCCAAGTGATAGACCAATCGGAGAGTGTAACCGCGGCACACCCACTCACACAGACCTAAACAGCATTTTGCCGGGCTCAATGTGGGCGTCACGTGACGTCATCACGTTACCGCCGTCCTGTGTGTAACCAAGGAAACATGCGTAACCATGGAGACAAAACATACACAAATGTACTGTGCGGGTGCGCTGGCGGGTAAGACTCTGATGGGAAACAATATATCAATTAATCAAACAGTGATCTAAATACCCCTGTATACAAATACAATAATGGAATAGGTATCTATCTATATGCAACATTGAGACAAACCTAATATGTAGCTTATAAGGTAAATAGCGCTACCGAAACCCAAAGTATAAAAAACTAATAACACAGTCCTCTATACTCATGGTATCAAGGCATGTGGGGAGGTAGCAGGTGAGGGCGAGAAAAACAATCAAAAAGCCCCCTATATATTCAAGCAGGTATACATTGCATCATGCCAGAGGAGTAGGTAGAAATTAAGTCCTGGATGACTCCCAATAATTCACATCTCATTTGTGTTTATACCAACAGCCAAAGTCTATGTTGACATTCAGGCCTCGAGGGGCAACTGTATCTAATGTGAAGATCCAACGGGATTCCATTCTTAGTAGTGCCAGTCCTCTGTCACCACCACGTCTGTTGTGGGGCACATGATCAATCAGCATCACTCACAACGAGGAAACAGAGTGTCCTGCAGTTGCAAAACGTTGTGCAACCGGTTGTTCTGATCGTCCTTTTTCTATTGCTTGACGAATTGCTGTTTTATGGTTAGCCAAACGTTCTTTGAACGCTGTCACTGTTTTGCCTATGTAGAATTTGGAACATGGGCAAATAATGGCATACACCACATATTCCGATGTACAGGATAATCTATGTCTTATTTTGTATCTTTTGTTGTTATGGGGGTGTTGAAAAGATGTCCCAGCAATGAGATTATTGCAAGTGACACAATTGCCACATTTGTAACATCCTGGTTTCCCTCTTGTGAGCCATGTCTGTTTTTCATAGCAGTGTGTGGGATCTAGACATGTGCACCGCTAAAAAATTCGGTTCGTTTTCGGTTCGGATCGATTCGGACTTTTCGAATTTCGTTTCGGATCGAATCTGATTCGGCAAAATTTGAATAAATTCGTTTCGGATTTATTCGGATCCGAATAAATTCGTTTCGGATTTATTCGGATTCGGCTGAATTCGGTTCTATTCCGTTCCGAAATTCGGTATGTTTTTAGTACACTAACACCCATTTAGTACACTAAGTCACTAACACCCATAAACTACCTATGAACCACTAAACCGAGGCCCCCCCCACATCGCAAACCCTATAATAACATTATTTAACCCCTAATCTGCCGATCGGATATCGCCGCCGCCTACATTATAGCTATTAACCCCTAATCTGCTGTCCCTAACACCGCCGACCCCTACATTATAGTTATTAACCCCTAATCTGCCTCCCCCAACGTCGCCGCAATCTAACTACAAGTATTAACCCCTAATCTGCCGACCCGATATCGCCGCCGCCTACATTATAGCTATTAACCCCTAATCTGCTGTCCCTAACACCGCCGACCCCTACATTATAGTTATTAACCCCTAATCTGCCTCCCCCAACGTCGCCGCAATCTAACTACAAGTATTAACCCCTAATCTGCCGACCGGATATCGCCGCCGCCTACATTATAACTATTAACCCCTAATCTGCTGTCCCTAACACCGCCGACCCCTACATTATAGTTATTAACCCCTAATCTGCCTCCCCCAACGTCGCCGCAATCTAACTACAAGTATTAACCCCTAATCTGCCGACCCGATATCGCCGCCGCCTACATTATAGCTATTAACCCCTAATCTGCTGTCCCTAACACCGCCGACCCCTACATTATAGTTATTAACCCCTAATCTGCCCCCCCCCCAACGTCGCCGCAATCTAACTACAAGTATTAACCCCTAATCTGCCGACCGCAAATCGCCGCCACTATAATAAATGTATTAACCCCTAAACCGCCGCACTCCCGCCTCGCAAACACTATAATACATTTTATTAACCCCTAATCTGCCCTCCCTAACATCGCCGCCACCTACCTACAATTATTAACCCCTAATCTCCCGCCCCCATCGTCGCCGCTACTATAATAAGGTTATTAACCCCTAAACCTAAATCTAACCCTAACACTAACACCCCCTAACTTAAATATAATTTAAATAAAACGAAATAAATTTACTATAGTTAAATAAATGAATCCTATTTAAAACTAAAGACTTACCTGTAAAATAAACCCTAATATAGCTGCAATATAACTAATAGTTACATTGTAGCTATTTTAGGATTTATATTTATTTTACAAGCAACTTTGTATTTATTTTAACTAGGTACAATAGTTATTAAATAGTTAATAACTATTTAATAACTACCTAGCTAAAATAAATACAAATTTACCTGTAAAATAAATCCTAACCTAAGTTACAATTACACCTAACACTACACTATCATTAAATTAACTAAATAAATGAATCATATTTAAAACAAAATACTTACCTGTAAAATAAACCCTAATATAGCTGCAATATAACTAATAATTACATTGTAGCTATTTTAGCATTTATATTTATTTTACAGGCAACTTTGTATTTATTTTAACTAGGTACAATAGCTATTAAATAGATATTGACTATTTAATAGCTACCTAGTTAAAATAATTACAAAATTACCTGTAAAATAAATCCTAACCTAAGTTACAATTAAACCTAACACTACACTGTCATTAAATAAATTAACTACAAGTACCTACAATTATCTACAATTAAATAAACTAAAGTACAAAACCCCCCCACTAAATTACAAAAAAAAACAAACACTAAATTACAAAAAATAAAAAAATATTACAAGAATTTTAAACTAATTACACCTAATCTAAGCCCCCTAATAAAATAACAAAGCCCCCCAAAATAAAAAAAATGCCCTACCCTATACTAAATTGCAAAAGTTAACAGCTCTATTACCTTACCAGCCCTGAACAGGGCCCTTTGCGGGGCATGCCCCAAAGAAAACAGCTCTTTTGCCTGTAAAAAAAAAACACAATCCCCCCCCCACATTACAACCCACCACCCACATACCCCTACTCTAACCCAAACCCCCCTTAAATAAACCTAACACTACCCCCCTGAAGATCTCCCTACCTTGAGTCGTGTTCACCCAGCCGGGCCGAAGTCTTCATCCGATGGGGCAGAAGAGGACATCCAGACCGGCAGAAGTCTTCATCCAAGCGGGGCAAGAAGAGGTCTTCCATCCATCATACAAGTACCAAAATACAAACAAACACTAAATTACCAAAAATAATAAAATATTACAATAATTTTAAACTAATTACACCTAATCTAAGCCCCCTACTAGCTATTAATATAGCTTCAATATAACTAATAGTTACATTGTAGCTATTTTAGGATTTATATTTATTTTACAGGCAACTTTGTATTTATTTTAACTAGGTACAATAGCTATTAAATAGTTAATAACTATTTAATAACTACCTAGCTAAAATAAATACAAATTTACCTGTAAAATAAATCATAACCTAAGTTACAATTACACCTAATACTACACTATCATTAAATTAACTAAATAAATGAATCCTATATAAAACTAAAGACTTACCTGTAAAATAAACCCTAATATAGCTGCAATATAACTAATAGTTACATTGTAGCTATTTTAGCATTTATATTTATTGTACAGGCAACTTTGCATTCATTTTAACTAGGTTCAATAGCTATTAAATAGATACTGACTATTTAATAGCTACCTAGTTAAAATAATTACAAAATTACCTGTAAAATAAATCCTAACCTAAGTTACAATTAAACCTAACACTACACTATCATTAAATAAATTAACTACAAGTACCTACAATTAAATACAATTAAAAAAACTAAACTAAAGTACAAACCCCCGCCCACTAAATTACAAAAAATAAAAAAAATATTACAAGAATTTTAAACTAATTACACCTAATCTAAGCCCCCTAATAAAATAACAAAGCCCCCCAAAATAAAAAAAATGCCCTACCCTATACTAAATTACAAAAGTTAACAGCTCTATTACCTTACCAGCCCTGAACAGGGCCCTTTGCGGGGCATGCCCCAAAGAAAACAGCTCTTTTGCCTGTAAAAAAAAAACACAATCCCCCCCCCACATTACAACCCACCACCCACATACCCCTACTCTAACCCAAACCCCCCTTAAATAAACCTAACACTACCCCCCTGAAGATCTCCCTACCTTGAGTCGTGTTCACCTAGCCGGGCCGAAGTCTTCATCCGATGGGGCAGAAGAGGACATCCAGACCGGCAGAAGTCTTCATCCAAGCGGGGCAAGAAGAGGTCTTCCATCCATCAGAAAAGTACAAAAAAACAAACAAACACTAAATTAGCAAAAATAATAAAATATTACAATAATTTTAAACTAATTACACCTAATCTAAGCCCCCTACTAGCTATTAATATAGCTACAATATAACTAATAGTTACATTGTAGCTATTTTAGGATTTATATTTATTTTACAGGCAACTTTGTATTTATTTTAACTAGGTACAATAGCTATTAAATAGTTAATAACTACCTAGCTAAAATAAATACAAATTTACCTGTAAAATAAACCCTAACCTAAGTTACAATTACACCTAACACTACACTGTCATTAAATTAACTAAATAAATTAATCCTATATAAAACTAAATACTTACCTGTAAAATAAACCCTAATATAGCTACAATATAACTAATAGTTACATTGTAGCTATTTTAGCATTTATATTTATTTTACAGGCAACTTTGTATTTATTTTAACTAGGTACAATAGCTATTAAATAGATATTTACTGTTTAATAGCTACCTAGTTAAAATAATTACAAAATTACCAGTAAAATAAATCCTAACCTAAGTTACTATTAAACCTAACACTACACTATCATTAAATAAATTAACTACAAGTACCTACAATTAAATACAATGAAATAAACTAAACTAAAGTACAAAAAAAACAAACACTAAATTACAAAAAATAAAAAAAATTACAAGAATTTTAAACTAATTACACCTAATCTAAGCCCCCTAATAAAATAACAAAGCCCCCCAAAATAAAAAAATGCCCTACCCTATACTAAATTACAAAAGTAATCAGCTCTATTACCTTACCAGCCCTTAAAAGGGCCTTTTGCGGGGGCATGCCCCAAAGAAAACAGCTCTTTTGCCTGTAAAAAAAAACACAATACCCCCCCCCCATATTACAACCCACCACCCACATACCCCTACTCTAACCCAAACCCCCCTTAAATAAACCTAACACTACCCCCCTGAAGATCTCTCTACCGTGTCTTCACCCAGCGGGCCGAAGTCTTCATCCGATCGGGCAGAAGAGGACATCCAGACCGGCAGAAGTCTTCATCCAAGCGGGGCAAGAAGAGGTCTTCCATCCATCAGAAGTCTTGATCCAGGCGGCATCTTCTCTGTTCATCCATCCGGAGCGGAGCGGCAGCATCCTGAAGACATCCCACGCAGAGCATCCTCTTCTTTCTTGATCCGACGACTAGGTGACTGTACCTTTAAGTGACGTCATCCAAGATGGCGTCCCTTGAATTCCGATTGGCTGATAGGATTCTATCAGCCAATCGGAATTAAGGTAGGAAAAATCTGATTGGCTGATTCAATCAGCCAATAGAATGCGAGGTCAATCTGATTGGCTGATTCCATCAGCCAATCGGATTGAACTTGAATCTGATTGGCTGATTGAATCAGCCAATCAGATTTTTCCTACCTTAATTCCGATTGGCTGATAGAATCCTATCAGCCAATCGGAATTCAAGGGACGCCATCTTGGATGACGTCACTTAAAGGTACAGTCACCTAGTCGTCGGATCAAGAAAGAAGAGGATGCTCTGCGTGGGATGTCTTCAGGATGCTGCCGCTCCGCTCCGGATGGATGAATTTAATTTAGTATAGGGTAGGGCATTTTTTTATTTTGGGGGGCTTTGTTATTTTATTAGGGGGCTTAGATTAGGTGTAATTAGTTTAAAATTCTTGTAATTTTTTTTATTTTTTGTAATTTAGTGTTTGTTTTTTTTGTACTTTAGTTTAGTTTATTTCATTGTATTTAATTGTAGGTACTTGTAGTTAATTTATTTAATGATAGTGTAGTGTTAAGGTTTAATAGTAACTTAGGTTAGGATTTATTTTACAGGTAATTTTGTAATTATTTTAACTAGGTAGCTATTAAATAGTCAGTATCTATTTAATAGCTATTGAACCTAGTTAAAATGAATACAAAGTTGCCTGAACAATAAATATAAATGCTAAAATAGCTACAATGTAACTATTAGTTATATTGCAGCTATATTAGGGTTTATTTTACAGGTAAGTCTTTAGTTTTATATAGGATTCATTTATTTAGTTAATTTAATGATAGTGTAGTGTTAGGTGTAATTGTAACTTAGGTTATGATTTATTTTACAGGTAAATTTGTATTTATTTTAGCTAGGTAGTTATTAAATAGTTATTAACTATTTAATAACTATTGTACCTAGTTAAAATAAATACAAAGTTGTCTGTAAAATACATATAAATCCTAAAATAGCTACAATGTAACTATTAGTTATATTGAAGCTATATTAATAGCTAGTAGGGGGCTTAGATTAGGTGTAATTAGTTTAAAATTATTGTAATATTTTATTATTTTTGGTAATTTAGTGTTTGTTTGTATTTTGGTACTTGTAGGATGGATGGAAGACCTCTTCTTGCCCCGCTTGGATGAAGACTTCTGCCGGTCTGGATGTCCTCTTCTGCCCCATCGGATGAAGACTTCGGCCCGGCTGGGTGAACACGACTCAAGGTAGGGAGATCTTCAGGGGGGTAGTGTTAGGTTTATTTAAGGGGGGTTTGGGTTAGAGTAGGGGTATGTGGGTGGTGGGTTGTAATGTGGGGGGGGATTGTGTTTTTTTTTTTACAGGCAAAAGAGCTGTTTTCTTTGGGGCATGCCCCGCAAAGGGCCCTGTTCAGGGCTGGTAAGGTAATAGAGCTGTTAACTTTTGTAATTTAGTATAGGGTAGGGCATTTTTTTTTATTTTGGGGGGCTTTGTTATTTTATTAGGGGGCTTAGATTAGGTGTAATTAGTTTAAAATTCTTGTAATATTTTTTTATTTTTTGTAATTTAGTGTTTGTTTTTTTTTGTAATTTAGTGGGGGGGTTTTGTACTTTAGTTTATTTAATTGTAGATAATTGTAGGTACTTGTAGTTAATTTATTTAATGACAGTGTAGTGTTAGGTTTAATTGTAACTTAGGTTAGGATTTATTTTACAGGTAATTTTGTAATTATTTTAACTAGGTAGCTATTAATTAGTCAATAACTATTTAATAGCTTTTGTACCTAGTTAAAATAAATACAAAGTTGCCTGTAAAATAAATATAAATGCTAAAATAGCTACAATGTAACTATTAGTTATATTGCAGCTATCTTAGGGTTTATTTTACAGGTAAGTATTTAGTTTTAAATAGGAATCATTTATTTAGTTAATTTAATGATAGTGTAGTGTTAGGTGTAATTGTAACTTAGGTTAGGATTTATTTTACAGGTAAATTTGTATTTATTTTAACTAGGTAGCTATTAAATAGTTATTAACTATTTAATAACTATTGTACCTAGTTAAAATAAATACAAAATTGCCTGTAAAATAAAAATAAATGCTAAAATAGCTACAATGTAACTATTAGTTATATTGCAGCTATCTTAGGGTTTATTTTACAGGTAAGTCTTTAGTTTTAAATAGGATTCATTTATTTAACTATAGTAAACCTATTTCGTTTTATTTAAATTATATTTAAGTTAGGGGGTGTTAGTGTTAGGGTTAGATTTAGGTTTAGGGGTTAATAACCTTATTATAGTAGCGGCGACGATGGGGGCGGGAGATTAGGGGTTAATAATTGTAGGTAGGTGGCGGCGATGTTAGGGAGGGCAGATTAGGGGTTAATAAAATGTATTATAGTGTTTGCGAGGCGGGAGTGCGGCGGTTTAGGGGTTAATACATTTATTATAGTGGCGGCGATTTGCGGTCGGCAGATTAGGGGTTAATACTTGTAGTTAGATTGTGGCGACGTTGGGGGGAGGCAGATTAGGGGTTAATAACTATAATGTAGGGGTCGGCGGTGTTAGGGACAGCAGATTAGGGGTTAATAGTTATAATGTAGGCGGCGGCGATATCAGGTCGGCAGATTAGGGGTTAATACTTGTAGTTAGGATTGCGGCGACGTTGGGGGGGCAGATTAGGGGTTAATAACTATAATGTAGGGGTCGGCGATGTTAGGGACAGCAGATTAGGGGTTCATAGCTATAATGTAGGCGGCGGCGATATCGGGTCGGCAGATTAGGGGTTAATACTTGTAGTTAGATTGCGGCGACGTTGGGGGGGCAGATTAGGGGTTAATAACTATAATGTAGGGGTCGGCGGTTTTAGGGACAGCAGATTAGGGGTTAATAGTTATAATGTAGGCGGCGGCGATATCGGGTCGGCAGATTAGGGGTTAATACTTGTAGTTAGATTGCGGCGACGTTGGGGGGGGCAGATTAGGGGTTAATAACTATAATGTAGGGGTCGGCGGTGTTAGGGACAGCAGATTAGGGGTTAATAGTTATAATGTAGGTGGCGGCGATATTCGGTCGGCAGATTAGGGGTTAATAAAATAATGCAGGTGTCAGCGATAGCGGAGGCAGCAGATTAGGGGTTAATAAGTGTTAGATTAGGGGTGTTTAGAGACTCGGGGTACATGTTAGGGTGTTAGGTGCAGACTTAGTGTTTCCCCATAGGAAACAATGGGGCTGCGGTGTTAGTTTTTTTTCAGCCGAAACTCCCATTGTTTCCTATGGGGAAATGCCGAATCTTAACGAGCTAATTCGGATTTATTCGGAGATACGGCAGCTATTTCGGATTCATTCGGTAGATTCGGAAGTATTTTAATTCGGAAATCCGAATCGATCCGAATCTCCGAATTTCCGAATTAATCCGAAACGAACCGCACATGTCTAGTGGGATCACTGAGTACTAGTAGATCCCTGAGGTTACTTGCTCGCTTGTATACCACCCGGGTTACCGGAGCATCCACAAAAGGTAGACTAGTGTCCTTGGAGAGCATCATCCAATTCTTCCTTATCACATTCTGAAGCATCCCTGATCCCGGAGTGTAAGTGGTTACAAAGTTCATTCGTTTAGGTTGTTCCGTTACTGTCCGTTTCGGGATGGTGTCATTCTGGGTGAGTTTTGTTGCTTCACTCTTTTGTTGATCTATTAGCATTGGTGGATATCCTCTGCTCAGAAATTTTTGTGACATCTCTTCAAGTTGTCTCTCTTTTCGGGAGTCATCCGTGTTGTTCCGGACGACCCGCAGGAGTTGTGAGGAGCTAACACCATCTCTCTGAAATCTAGGGTGGAAACTCTGGTAATGAAGTATAGAATTCTTATCGGTGGGTTTATTGAACAAGGTGGTGTGCAATTTATCACCATTAGGTGTTATTACCCTGAAAATTTCCAGGTCAAGAAAATGAATCTGATTGTTATTATATTCCATTTTAAATTTAATCGTGGAGTTAAGGGTGTTCAATCCTTCAACCCACTCAGTAAGTTTTTCAGGGGTATCACCCCAAATCAAGAAGACATCGTCCATGTATCTGCGATACATTTTGATGGGGTTCTGCCTGGAGAAGATATTGTATTTTTCATACATCGCCATATAAATGTTAGCATACGATGGGGCCATATTTGACCCCATCGCAGTGCCCATAACTTGTAAGAAGTACTCGTTTTCAAATCGAAAATAGTTTTTCTCCAGGCAGAACTCCATCAGATGCAGCAGAAATTCCACAGGTGGACCAGTATATAGTGGGTTGTTAGTCAGGATTTGTCGTACCATGTTGATACCATGCCCGTGGGGTATCACCGTGTATAAACTTACTACGTCCATAGTAACTAAAGTGTCCGTAGGGGCCAGACTATCAAAATCTTTCAGTAGTTTAATAAGTTCAGAGGAATCTCTGAGATGGGACTGAGTGTTTTGAACCACTGGTTGTAAGTAGAAATCAATGAATTCTACTAAGGGCTGCATCAATGATCCCCTGGCAGACACAATAGGTCTGCCAGGGGGATCTTCGAGGGACTTATGGATTTTGGGCAGTAAATATAGTATTGGGCAGATTGGATGATCAACTGAAAGAAAGCCCAACACATCATCATCAATTACCCCAGCTTGGTATGCCAAGCCCAAGAATTCATCAATTTCTCTTTTAAAAGTTTTGGTAGGATTAGATTGAAGTTTGCGGTAGGTATTCTGGTCACGGAGTTGTTTAAAAGCCTCACCTCTATACTGTACATAGTCGAGTATCACTGTGGCCCCACCCTTATCCGCTGGCCTTATGACTATGTCTTTGTCAGTGGACAGAGACTTAATTGCCCGTCTTTCAGCACTTGTAATGTTGTCTCTTGGCAGAGGCATATCTTTGTGTAGTTCAGTAAGGGTGGTTGTACAGATATGATGGAATGTTTTTATCGACGAATGTGTGTTAGTCGGTTCAAAGGTGCTACTTGCTTTAAATTGTTTAGGGGTCTGATTCTCCTTGTCTTTAAAGAAGTCTTTAAGCTTCAACTGCCGTTGGAATCTACCCATGTCTACCATCAAATCAAAAAGGTCACAGTGGGGAGTAGGTACAAAGGACAATCCTCTATTAAGGATTCTTATTTCGTCACCCGTAAGAGGTCGTTTACTCAAATTATAAATTATTGTGTCTTTTTCTGTCGTGGCTGTTTTTTTCATTTTGCCCCGCCCCCTCCTGATGCTGCCGCCTCGGGGCCTACGGCTAAAGGGGGTTTCTGTGCAGATCTTGTGAGTACCCCACTTGCAGTGCTGTTAGTAGTGTTCTGAGTTTCACCTTCTGAGGAGTCCCCCACACTACTGTCTACTGTGGTGAGATTTCCACAGCAAACTACAATCTAATCCTACCAAAACTTTTAAAAGAGAAATTGATGAATTCTTGGGCTTGGCATACCAAGCTGGGGTAATTGATGATGATGTGTTGGGCTTTCTTTCAGTTGATCATCCAATCTGCCCAATACTATATTTACTGCCCAAAATCCATAAGTCCCTCGAAGATCCCCCTGGCAGACCTATTGTGTCTGCCAGGGGATCATTGATGCAGCCCTTAGCAGAATTCATTGATTTCTACTTACAACCAGTGGTTCAAAACACTCAGTCCCATCTCAGAGATTCCTCTGAACATATTAAACTACTGAAAGATTTTGATAGTCTGGCCCCTACGGACACTTTAGTTACTATGGATGTAGTAAGTTTATACACGGTGATACCCCACGGGCATGGTATCAACATGGTACGACAAATCCTGACTAACAACCCACTATATACTGGTCCACCTGTGGAATTTCTGCTGCATCTGATGGAGTTCTGCCTGGAGAAAAACTATTTTCGATTTGAAAACGAGTACTTCTTACAAGTTATGGGCACTGCGATGGGGTCAAATATGGCCCCATCGTATGCTAACATTTATATGGCGATGTATGAAAAATACAATATCTTCTCCAGGCAGAACCCCATCAAAATGTATCGCAGATACATGGACGATGTCTTCTTGATTTGGGGTGATACCCCTGAAAAACTTACTGAGTGGGTTGAAGGATTGAACACCCTTAACTCCACGATTAAATTTAAAATGGAATATAATAACAATCAGATTCATTTTCTTGACCTGGAAATTTTCAGGGTAATAACACCTAATGGTGATAAATTGCACACCACCTTGTTCAATAAACCCACCGATAAGAATTCTATACTTCATTACCAGAGTTTCCACCCTAGATTTCAGAGAGATGGTGTTAGCTCCTCACAACTCCTGCGGGTCGTTCGGAACAACACGGATGACTCCCGAAAAGAGAGACAACTTGAAGAGATGTCACAAAAATTTCTGAGCAGAGGATATCCACCAATGCTAATAGATCAACAAAAGAGTGAAGCAACAAAACTCACCCAGAATGACACCATCCCGAAACGGACAGTAACGGAACAACCTAAACGAATGAACTTTGTAACCACTTACACTCCGGGATCAGGGATGCTTCAGAATGTGATAAGGAAGAATTGGATGATGCTCTCCAAGGACACTAGTCTACCTTTTGTGGATGCTCCGGTACCCCGGGTGGTATACAAGCGAGCAAGTAACCTCAGGGATCTACTAGTACTCAGTGATCCCACACACTGCTATGAAAAACAGACATGGCTCACAAGAGGGAAACCAGGATGTTACAAATGTGGCAATTGTGTCACTTGCAATAATGTCATTGCTGGGACATCTTTTCAACACCCCCATAAAAACAAAAGATACAAAATAAGACATAGATTATCCTGTACATCGGAATATGTGGTGTATGCCATTATTTGCCCATGTTCCAAATTCTACATAGGCAAAACAGTGACAGCGTTCAAAGAACGTTTGGCTAACCATAAAACAGCAATTCGTCAAGCAATAGAAAAAGGACGATCAGAACAACCGGTTGCACGACATTTTGCAACTGCAGGGCACTCTGTTTCCTCGTTGTGAGTGATGCTGATTGATCATGTGCCCCACAACAGACGTGGTGGTGACAGAGGACTGGCACTACTAAGAATGGAATCCCGTTGGATCTTCACATTAGATACAGTTGCCCCTCGAGGCCTGAATGTCAACATAGACTTTGGCTGTTGGTATAAACACAAATGAGATGTGAATTATTGGGAGTCATCCAGGACTTAATTTCTACCTACTCCTCTGGCATGATGCAATGTATACCTGCTTGAATATATAGGGGGCTTTTTGATTGTTTTTCTCGCCCTCACCTGCTACCTCCCCACATGCCTTGATACCATGAGTATAGAGGGCTGTGTTATTAGTTTTTTATACTTTGGGTTTCGGTAGCGCTATTTACCTTATAAGCTACATATTAGGTTTGTCTCAATGTTGCATATAGATAGATACCTATTCCATTATTGTATTTGTATACAGGGGTATTTAGATCACTGTTTGATTAATTGATATATTGTTTCCCATCAGAGTCTTACCCGCCAGCGCACCCGCACAGTACATTTGTGTATGTTTTGTCTCCATGGTTACGCATGTTTCCTTGGTTACACACAGGACGGCGGTAACGTGATGACGTCACGTGACGCCCACATTGAGCCCGGCAAAATGCTGTTTAGGTCTGTGTGAGTGGGTGTGCCGCGGTTACACTCTCTGATTGGTCTATCACTTGGGCTGGGTGGGTATTTAAGGTGAGTTTGTGTTTAAGTTTTCACATTTGGTTTTGTACACCATTGACAAAGGCTCGTGTGTGAGCCGAAACGTTTGGTAAACAACTTTGCCAATAAACCGGAGTGTTTTGAAAAAACCTGTGTGCCTGCTTCATTTGGGTCCTTGCTGCAACATGGAGTCCGTCCGTGGGATCCATAACTGCTTTACTATATATATATATATATATATATATATATATATATATATATATATATATTTATATACATATTTACAGACATATATATACACATATAAATACATATGTATATATAGACATACAAGTGCATTGGAGTCCTTTGCAGTTAAGTAGATGAAAAATCATATTTATGCAATATTCATATTTAATAAAGTGTTATACTGTGTATTTACTGTAAATATTTTACATTCCAATGTTCTTCACATTGCAGAATATGTTCTATGTATTTATAAATAGATGTTCCTATAAATGTTCCTATGTATATCTTTATATAACTATAGCTATTAATAATCATGTATGTGTGTGTGTGTGTGTGTGTGTGTATATATATGTATGTGTGTGTGTGTATGTGTGTATATACTGTATATATGTGTGTGTGTGTGTATATATATATATATGTGTATATATATATATATATATATATATATGTATGTGTATGTATTTATGAATAAATAGAAAATATGATCTTCTATGTGAAGAATATTGGAATGTGAAATATTCATATTTTTATGTCTTGTTAGTGCGCGTGAGTAGGATTTTAGTTTTTTCCCCCACTTTTTTGGCTCCATTGACTTCTATGGGGGAATACATTAACGCGTGCGCAATATTCGAAGTTCGGCTTTTTGCGTGAATCGAGTTAGCGTGCAAGCAAAAACATTTTACTTTCAACTCATAATACGAGCGCTACCGGACACGCCCAAAAAGCTTACTTCTATTGGAGTTAGCATGCAAGCAACAGCATTAAATACTTACAATCTGGCCCAAAGAAGTGGCGCCACATAGCGTAATTCTCTGGCAGTTTGGGCAATTTTTTCTTTCGGTAGTTAAGGGGTTAAAATTCTATGCTCTATCTGAATCAGAAAGAAAAAAATGAGTTTCATATACCTTTATTTTA
The DNA here is from genome assembly GCF_027579735.1 of Bombina bombina. NCBI lineage: Eukaryota > Metazoa > Chordata > Amphibia > Anura > Bombinatoridae > Bombina > Bombina bombina. The sequence continues at coordinate 59,291,856 of NC_069504.1, read as the reverse complement.
AAATTATTCTATCACCTACGTAATCACCAGTAAACTTGTTTTAAGAGATATAATGGTTAAAAAATAAATAATTTCCCAAATACATACTGGGCCAGATTACAAGTGGAGCGTTATGCAACGTTTCCGCCCGAGCTTTAATTCCGCTGGAAGTAAGCCAGTCTTGCACACGATAACATATTCTGCAATAGAAGTCAATGGAGCAAAAAAGTGGGAAAATCCTAACACCCTATTTCCACGCAAACCCGATCTCATATTCTCATGTGCGCTAACCCAACATGAAAATATGAATATTTCACATTCCAATGTTCTACACATATCAGAAAAAATGTTCTATTTATCCATAAATACATATTTCTACATATACATATTCTACATATATATGATGGTGTTTTTTCCCCACAAATATATATATAAATACAGTATCCCACAAAAATGAGTATACCCCTCACATTTTTGTAAATATTTTATTACATCTTTTCATGTGACAACACTGAAGAAATGACACTTTTCTACAATTTAAAGTAGTGAGTGTACAGCCTGTATATCAGTGTCAATTTGCTGTCCCCTCAAAATAACTCAACACACAGCCATTAATGTCTAAATCGTTGGCAACAAAAGTTAGTACACCCCTAAGTGGAAATGTCCAAATTGGGCCCAATTAGCCATTTTCCCTCCCCAGTGCCATGTGTCTCGTTAGTGTTACAAGGGCTCAGGTGTGAATGGGGAGCAGGTGTGTTAAATTTGGTGTTATCGTTCTCACAATCTCTCATACTGGTCACTGGAAGTTCAACATGGCACCTCATGTCAAATAACTCTCTGAGGATCTGAAAAAAGGAATGATTACTCTGCATAAAGATGGCATAGGCTATAAAAAGATTGCCAAGACCCTGAAACTGAGCTTCAGCACGGTGGGCAAGACCATGCAGCAGTTTCACAGGACAGGTTCCACTCAAAACAGGCCTCGCCATGGTCGACCAAAAAAAAACCTAACACTAACCCCAGAAGATCTACTCACGGTTTCTGAAGTCCGGACATCCATGTCCATCCAGGAGGCGAGGTCTTCATCCAGACGGCAAGGTCTTCATCCATCCCGGGTGCATCTTATATTCTATTGGCTGTTTTGAACAGCCAATAGGATTTTAGTAGCTCTCATCCTATTAGCTGATTTGAATTTAAAGAATCAAATCAGCCAATAGGAATGCAAGGGACACCATTTTGAAACGGCTACCTTGCATTCAACTTCAGTGTACGGAGGTGACAGTTTGAAGAGGACGCTCCGCGCAGGATGGGATCAGCTTCCAGGATGGCTCCGCTTTGCACCGCCGGGATGAAGATAGAAGACGCCCCCGGGATGGATGGAGACCTTGCCGCCTGGATGCAGACCTCGCCGCCTGGATAGACATGGATGTCCGGACTTCAGAAACCGTGAGTAGATCTTCTGGGGTTAGTGTTAGTTTTTTTTTTTTTTTTTTTGGGTGGGGTTTTTGTTTTAGATTAGGGCTTTGGGCTTTGAAAAAGAGCTAAATACCCTTTAAAGGGCAATGCAAAAGAGCTAAATGCCCTTTTAAGGGCAATATCCGTACAAATGCCCCTTTAGGGGCAATGGGTAGCTTAGGTTGTTTTTAAAATTAGGTTTATTATTTTGGGGGGTTGGTTGGGTGGTGGGTTTTACTGATGGGGGGACTTTGTATATTTCTACAGGTAAAAGAGCTGATTTCTTTAGGGCAATGCCATACAAAATGCCCTTTTAAGAGCTATTGGTAGTTTATTGTAGGCTAGGTAGTGTTTTTATTTTAGGAGCACCGGATCGGCTTAAAAACACTTTTATTGATGAAACAGTTTAAAAACTTGAAAATCAACTGCATACAAATGAGGAAAGACTGAACAAAGTTTCCCCCTTTGCTAGACTGGACAACGGCTATTAGATTAGGTGTAATTGTTTTTATTTTTGATGATTTAGTTTATTTTTTGTAATCTTAGTGTTTTTTATTTTTCATGATTTTAGTGTTAATTATTTTTGGTAAACTTAAATTTTTAAAATTTTTCATAGGATTTGTTGTTTTTTTGTTGTAATTTCGATTTTTTATTTTTTTTCATAGTGTTAGGTTTTTAAATTTGTAATTTAGATATTTTAATTGGTATTATTTTTTTATTTTATTAGAATAGTAAGGTTAGGTTAATTTATAATTTAATGTTAGGTTTATATTTATATCGGAAAAAGAGAAGATGCAGGCAGTACTGTGGATAGCTTAAAAACAATGAGTCTTTATTTGAAAAGCCATTAAAAAATTGAACAGCTACAACCGCTGTAAAGATCATGAGAAAAGGTACAAAAATCCACAAAGGCAAGGCAGGGGAGAAAAATAGACATAGAAAATTGTCTGACTAGTTTCGAGTACGGACTGTACTCTTATTCATAGACATGCAGAGAGGAGGCTAGACTCGCCTTTTAAAGGGAAAACTTGTGTCTGAAAATTCAGCTGATGTCCATTACTATTGATTGGGACATAAACTTCAGTTAACCCCTCAAAGACAAGTCACGCCTAGTCTCTGTTGGAAAGAATAAAAACAAAGAACGAAATTCTCAGATTATTGTTGTTATTTTAAACAGTGTTACACTCAATATCAGTTAATGTTTTAGTAGGAGAGACATGAAACAGAGACTGTTGGCGATCTATGTAAAATGTCATAAGTGGCATTAGAAAAATATTGTTCTATTCATGTTATGTGTATAATACAAAGTTTATAGGAGCTGAACCATAGTTACATATACCTTGTATCCTTATCTGTTGCAATTGGGCAAAATTACTGTTATGCAAAATAGAGAACAGTATTAAGTAATTGTCCTGTTATAGATTTTCAGATTATAGGTAAATGTTAGACATAGACTTTGAGATATACTACACTAATGATGGCATAAATATTGAATACACAATGTCTAATGAACAATGTTAAGTAATAGTCCTGTTATGGATTTTAAGGTTATAAATTAATGTAAAACATGGACTTAAAGATATGCTAAACTGGAGATGACATATATATTAAATGCACAATGCATATAGACCCTAGAAAGTAGTAATCCAATTCTAAATACAAGATTATATATATTGGGGTATGAAAAGAATGACACTGGGTAAAGAGTTAGATACTAGGAAAATACAAAAGTAATACATAGTGTATTTTATTTATTGCTTTAATTATCAATAAAAAAGTTAATATCGCATTCACGATTCATTCCTTTAGGAAAGCGTGTTTGCAATTTTAGCATCCAGAAGAGTTCTTTTCTCTCTAGGGACTTAAATTTGTTGCCCCCTCTGATGGATAGATTTACAATATCAATTATTTTAATACTGATATTGGCCTCATTAGAAAAATGTAAGCTATTAAAGTGGTTAGCTACAGCAGAGTCTTTGTTATAATTTTTTGAACACCAGGTTTTGTCTAGGGGATTAGGATTTGACATTAACAAGTTTATACGAAAATTAACCCTTAAAAGATTCTTTTCCCTTACAAATACTGACACCACCTCAGGAGATACTGTGAGAGACACACCCTCAAACGAACAGTCTCACACTGAAAATCCTATGCTGTCATTTGAGGATGCACAAGCCTTGGTCACACTCACAGATTTATTTAGTGGTGACCAAGAAAGTTATAAATCTAATAGGCTTGCCCATCCAAAAAGGACAGCATCGGATTTTTATCCTACGCAATATAGGGGGGCTATCATCAATTCTTACCAAAAACTAATTCAGGAAGATCTGTTTGAGTTAGAGAAAAGAAGTAATACCAATACTGCCGCCCATAATCTATCTTTCAGAGAACGACAAGCGATAAAATCTCTTCAAGGTAACAAAGAGATTGTCATTAGAAGTGCCGATAAGGGCGGCAGTATTGTTATACAGAATAAAAAGGATTACTTTGATGAAGCTACTAATCAACTCAGTGATACTAACACATATAGATTACTCCCAGGCAACCCTATTTTTGTATATAAAAAGAAATTACAGTCATTGATTATGGAAGGGGTAACATTGGATGTCTTTAAAGAGAAAGACATAAAAAATCTAATTCCCGAACATCCCCTTACTCCTATTTTCTACCATGTCCCCAAGATTCATAAGGACCCCATCTCCCCCCCAGGGAGACCCATTGTTTCAGGGGTGGGGTCCTTATTTGAGCCTTTGGGGGCATGGTTAGATTAAATACTGCAACCAATTGCAAAAAAACAACTTTCCTATCTAAGAGACAGTGCAAAGTTAATTGAAATCATGGACACTGTCTCTTGGAAAGAGAATTACACATGGGTGGTAATTGATGTATGCTCTCTGTACACCAGTATCCCCCAAAATTTGGGGGTACAAGCAGTGGAATTTTTTCTCCAAAGAGAGATGGAATTAAATATTTACACAAAGCAATACATAGGAGATGTGTTAAAATTCCTATTGTCACACAATTATTTCTGGTTTGATGGCTGTTTTTATAATCAAGTATGTGGTACCACCATGGGGGCTAAGTTTGCCCCCGCCTTTGCAAACTTATTTGTCTCCTGGTGGGAGTTATCACATATCTACAACACTCAAAATCCATGGCTTGAGAACATCTTAATATACACTCGCTACATTGACGATTTGTTGCTCATTGTCAAAAAACCTTTAAATGATATAGAATTTAATAACTTTATAGAATACATCAACACTAATCCATTCAATTTACGATTTACAGGAATATACAACACACAGAGAGTAAATTATTTAGATCTAACATTGGAGATAGTTGAAAACTGTATTGTCACCAGTACCTATCGCAAGGAGACTGCAGGTAACACGATACTTTATGCAACGTCACAACATCCTACACATTTGATAAAGTCTATTCCACGTAGTCAATTCATTAGGTTACGAAGAAATACTAAATCAGATGATATCTATGACACATAATCACTCGAGTTGAAGAATAGACTTACCAGTAGAGGATACAATGTCAATAGTCTTGAAAAATGTAGGAAGGAAATCAGAAAATATAACACAGATACTAACATGTATAAGAATAAGACAAAAAAGAAAGAATCTAACTTTAAAGAAGCAATTGTTTTCACCACAGCGTATTCCAAACAGTACAATGATATCGTAAAAATTATGCAAAAACATGCACATATACTCTCAGGAGATGATATCCTCAGACCCTTTATCAACAACATCAAATATGTTCCCAAAAGATCAAAAACCTTAGGACAGGCCATATCACCTAGCCTAGTCACTAGAAATAAAGGAAAGGAACACAACTGGCTTACACAAAAAGGAAATTACAAATGTGGTAGTCGAAACTGTAATATGTGTTCACATATTCATGAAGGGAACACATACACTAGCACTAGTACAGGGACAGAATACAGTACAGATTTTTATGCCAATTGCAGCACCACTTTTGTGGTATATCTCCTTACATGCAATATCTGTAAATTACAATATACAGGTCAAACTTCTAGAGAAGTTAGAAAGCGTTTTAACAAACACGCCAGAGATATCAAAAATTATAACAAAGACTCTGCTGTAGCTAACCACTTTAATAGCTTACATTTTTCTAATGAGGCCAATATCAGTATTAAAATAATTGATATTGTAAATCTATCCATCAGAGGGGGCAACAAATTTAAGTCCCTAGAGAGAAAAGAACTCTTCTGGATGCTAAAATTGCAAACACGCTTTCCTAAAGGAATGAATCGTGAATGCGATATTAACTTTTTTATTGATAATTAAAGCAATAAATAAAATACACTATGTATTACTTTTGTATTTTCCTAGTATCTAACTCTTTACCCAGTGTCATTCTTTTCATACCCCAATATATATAATCTTGTATTTAGAATTGGATTACTACTTTCTAGGGTCTATATGCATTGTGCATTTAATATATATGTCATCTCCAGTTTAGCATATCTTTAAGTCCATGTTTTACATTAATTTATAACCTTAAAATCCATAACAGGACTATTACTTAACATTGTTCATTAGACATTGTGTATTCAATATTTATGCCATCATTAGTGTAGTATATCTCTAAGTCTATGTCTTACATTTACCTATAATCTGAAAATCTATAACAGGACAATTACTTAATACTGTTCTCTATTTTGCATAACAGTAATTTTGCCCAATTGCAACAGATAAGGAAACAAGGTATATGTAACTATGGTTCAGCTCCTATAAACTTTGTATTATACACATAACATGAATAGAACAATATTTTTCTAATGCCACTTATGACATTTTACATAGATCGCCAACAGTCTCTGTTTCATGTCTCTCCTACTAAAACATTAACTGATATTGAGTGTAACACTGTTTAAAATAACAACAATAATCTGAGAATTTCGTTCTTTGTTTTTATTCTTTCCAACAGAGACTAGGCGTGACTTGTCTTTGAGGGGTTAACTGAAGTTTATGTCTCAATCAATAGTAATGGACATCAGCTGAATTTTCAGACACAAGTTTTCCCTTTAAAAGGCGAGTCTAGCCTCCTCTCTGCATGTCTATGAATAAGAGTACAGTCCGTACTCGAAACTAGTCAGACAATTTTCTATGTCTATTTTTCTCCCCTGCCTTGCCTTTGTGGATTTTTGTACCTTTTCTCATGATCTTTACAGCGGTTGTAGCTGTTCAATTTTTTAATGGCTTTTCAAATAAAGACTCATTGTTTTTAAGCTATCCACAGTAGTGCCTGCATCTTCTCTTTTTCCCATATCTACATAGTGGCTGGGTTTCGCCACTGCTACGGCACTCCGTTGGCTCTCTATGGAAGGACTATACTGAAACCGGCGTCACTTCCGGTTGTCTTGCTGAGCCCGCAGACGCTGCCAGGAACGCCGCACCAATGTGTCTCTCATTTATATTTATATCACAGGTAAGTTTTTATTTATTTAAATAGTTATATAGTAATTTTAATTTAAAGTTAGGGGGGTTTTAGGTTCAGGGGTTTTTAGTTTATTTTACTGTTTTGCGATGTGGGGGGTCGGCGGTTTAGGTATTGATAGTTTTATTTAGTGGCGGAGATGTGGGGGAGCGGCGGTATAGGGGTTAATAACTTTATTATAGTGGCAGCAATGTCGGGGAGCAGCGATTTAGGGGTTAATATATTTATACAGTGTTGGTGATGTGGGTGGGCAGCAGATTAGGGGTTAATAGGTTTAATAAAGTGTTTGCAGTGAAGGAGGGCAGTGGTTTAGGGGTTAATAGGTAGTTTATGGGTGTTAGTGTACTTTGTAACACTTTAGTTATGAGTTTTGTGAAACATTTTTGTTACACAAAATCCATAACTGCTGCTCTCAGATGGCGGTATGGATCGTGTCGGTATAGGCTGTAACACAAGCATTTTAGCCGGACCGCACAACCTGTAATACCGGCACTAAGGAAATCCAACACAAAACCGTCATTTTTTTGAGTGCGGGACTGACGTTGCATTACAGGCTAAAATGCTTGTGGTATAGCTATACCGACACAACTCGTAATATGCGTTCCTAGCAATAACACTGAAATTCCCAGTGTTAAAAACCGCAACGCAAAACTCGTAATCTAGGTTAAAATATTTTGTATCATGCATACTTCTTAAAGGGATTTTCTTAAAGGGACACTGAACCCAAATTTTTTATTTTGTGATTCAGCTAGAGCATGCAATTTTAAGCAACTTTCTAATTTACTCCTATTATCAAATTTTCTTCATTCTCTTTGTATCTTTATTTGAAATGCAAGAATTTAAGTTTAGATGCCAGCCCATTTTTTGTGAACAACCTGGGTTGTTGCTGATTGGTGGATAAATTCACCCACCAATAAACAAGTGCTGTCCAGAGTCTGAACAAAAAATACATTAGATGCCTTCTTTTTCAAATAAAGATAGCAAATTCCATGCTCTATCTGAATCACGAAAGAAAAAATTTGGGTTCAGTGTCCCTTTAATCTTAGGATAAACACAGTCTGTTTTAATATTGTAATAAAAAAACACTAAGCAGTGGTTAATACTTAATAGAAACCAGTGCAATATGTTTTATGTATTTTTTTTTTTAACTTAAAGGGACAGTCTACACCAGAATTTGAATTGTTTAAAAAGATAGATAATCCCTTTATTACCCATTCCATAGTTTGCACAACCAACACAGTTATATAAATATACCTTTTACCTCTGTGATTACCTTGTATCTAAGCCTCTGCAAACTGCCCTCTTATTTCAGTTCTTTTGACAGTCTTGCATTTTAGCCAATCACTGCTCACCTGAACTCCACGTGCGTGAGCACAGTGTTATCTATATGACACACATGAACTCTAGTGGTGAAAAACTGTCAAAATGCCCTGAGAGAAAAGGCGGCTTTTAAGGGCTTAGAAAATAGTATATGAACCTCCTAGGTTTAGCTTTCAACTAAGAATATAAAGAGAACAAAGCAAAATTGATGAAAAAAAGAAAATTGGAAAATAGTTTAAAATTGCATGCCCTGTCTGAATCATGAAAGTTTATTTTGGACTAGACAGTCCCTTTAATTTTCAAAGGGTCCATTACTTCTTGTCACAACCCTTAAAGGAAGGAAAATGAATAGTTTTTCCTTTAAACTTACGTGCTCTAGCTAAAGTCAGTTTATTGTCCATGCTCAGAAGAGGACTTTTGCTGCAAAAATCCTGTGACAGTAGAACTTAAGTTTTGTAATAGTGGCACCCTTATGTAGCTGCAGGCAGTTCTCATTTAGCAAGAAATCAAGTAATTATGCTGAGTTTTTTTAACACAAAGTTTTTTTTTTTATGTTTACTTTAACATATTTGTTTTTACTAAAAGAGATCTTTTTCATAATCTTTTAAATTATGGACAGATATGTAACAGTTTGCCCCGAAGAAACGGCAGTGTGCTGCAGCCAGTTTTAGATGGACCATTATTGATATAGTTAAAACTGGCAAACAGGGTGGAAACAGAGATAAGCTTCTGGCAAAAAGGAAGCGTTTTGGAATTTTGAGGTGCAAACCAGGTATCCTAAAGGATTAAATTCAGAATATGATCTTATCAATTCCTGGTGCTAAATAGTCCTTACAAAGAGCAGCAAGTACAGTTATGGCCCCGGAAGGAATTGGGGATGTGGTATTTAATTATTTAATTAAATTATTTTATTTGTTTAATTATTTAATTAATTTCTTTTATTTGTTTAATTAATTATTAAAATTAATATTTATAAATAAAAAATAGAAGGATCATTAACAGGTTATAGATTAATAAAGACTGGAAGATCCATCTAATAAATATAGAGTTAATGTAATGACCGGTGGTCTTTTGTTGTGTATAATAAAGGATGAAGACTATAATAAGACACTAACACAGGGAAGGAGCTATTTTCCATGCTTCAAGTAACTAAATATATGTATAAGTGGATTAGTTTTAAAAATAAGGAATGATACCATCTTAAAGGACCAGTCATTACAGTACATTTACATAATCAACAAATGCACATTAACAAGACAATGCAATAGCATATAGGGGCCGATTTATGAAAGTGCGAGTGGACATAATACAATGTAGCGTATCATGTCCGCTGTCGGCATTTATCATTGCACAAGCAGTTCTTGTGAACTGCTTGTGCGATGCCGCCCCCTGCAGATTCTTGGCCAATCGGCCGCTAGCAGGGGGTGTCAATCAGCGCGATCGTATAAGATCAGGCGGATTGATGTCTGCAGCCTCAGAGCAGACGGACAAGTTATGGAGTAGCGGTCTGTTTCAGGGGCCATTTGGAGCTTGATATTTAGGCCCCTTAGTCTGAACTTCAAATGAGTAGTAGATTTTGTCTGCCAAATTTCAAAGTTATGTCTATTTCCACTCCCACTGCATCATGTGACAGCCATTTGCCAATCACAAATGCATATACGTATATTCTGTGAATTCTTGCACATGCTCAGTAGAAGCTGATGACTCAAAAATTATAAATATAAAAAGACTGTGCATATTTGTGAATGGAAGTAAATTGGAAAGTTGTTTAAAGTTGCTGCTCTATCTGAATCATGAAAGTTTAAATTTGACTTGAGTGTCCCTTTAATAAATAAGTATGAAAAACTGTAGATCAATTAAAGATGTCCTAATAGACTAACCGATAGTTTAAGTTAGATTTTTAAAAGGTGAATGCTTTAGGTTGTGCCATACCAGCTATGAGTACAGCAAGAAGCCGAAACGCGTAAACTGTTCTTTTTTTGACGGACAGATTGATGCTGCCTGTTCTGTGATGCTACTTGTATTTTTAATGAAGCAAGAATAAAAGTTAAGTTTTAGGAAAGTTCTCCTCTCTATCTCTGTTCTGAAATGTAACATTGCACAAGAGTTTTCTTGTGCAATGATGGCCCTTGCTCCTGCACAACCAGTTCTGCTAGAGCAGGACATGTTAATCTCTCCATACAAGAGAAAGCGGGGGTGATTGATCTTGCCACCTTATCTCTCCCCTTCTGAGGTGGTAGAGATGCAAAGAAACACTTAATACTTCTTACATTTGTGACTGCAATTTCACTCATGTGAACCTGCTCAGCAAAGCCACTAAAGCTGCTAATGCAGCTTAATAAATGTTATTAAACATTTAAAATTACAATTTCAATGTATTTCCTGTCCTTTTAAGTGCAATGAAATTTAACTGACCCTGCACCATTCTGCGTGGTCTGAGCGCAAGTCTATTTACATCTATACTCAACTGTCCGCAGTAAAAGAGACTATGAACTGTACTATACTTTTCTAGGGGTGTATTCTTGAGCTAATCTTGATTTACAAAGCCATTTAAACTGCGCTAATAAATTGACCACGCTCAATTATTTTAGAACATATTTTATACAGTTTTTTGCAGTGCAGTGCATGATTACATATGTTAAACTTTATATATAAAATTTAAATAGCATACATTTGCTAAACCACAAAAAAGTTGTTCCTGTTGTAAACCTATTCTGTACTATCTTAAATCAGCATATCCAGTCAGTATACATTTTCACTGTTTCCTGTAACTCACTATCTGATAATGTGTTCCTTCATTTTAATAATATGTGCTGAGGTACCGGCCATACTTCATGAGATATAAAAGCTTATTCCCAGGAGGAAATCTATTTATATCCTTTATCACAAAAAACTAAATATTCTAATGCAGAAAAAGTTACATTGTCTGTTTAACAAAATGCCAGACAGATATATGTAGACGTTTAATACTCAGAATTTAAAATTGCAATTAAAAACATGTTCTTTATTTATAATTATGTCTGTGTAAAATCAGAAATCTAAACATATGGGCCAAATTATGAGTGGAATGCAAACGTTTACTCCTGAGCGATAAGGGGATTATTGCTGGGGTTTGCACCAGTCAGGCTTACCGCTGGTATTACAAGTTTAAAGTAAATGCAATCTCTTGAGCACAATTGCGATTTATGCTAGAACTAGTCCTAAAGCCCGTGTACACGGGCCATTTTTTTCAGTACAGCGGTCCCACCCCTTGCTCTCTCTCTATATCCCCTCTCTTTTGCTCTCTCTTTCTCCCCTCTCTTTTGCTCTCTCTTTCTCCCCTCTCTTTTCCCCCTCTCTTTTGCTCTCTCTCTCCCCCCCTCTCTTTTGCTGTCTCCCTCTTTTGATGTCTTTCTCCCTCTTTTGCTCTCTCTCCCCCTCTCCTTTGCTCTCTCTCTCTCCCTACTCTTTTGCTCTCTCTTTCTCCCCTCTCTTTTGCTCTCTCTCTCCCCCCTCTCTTTTTCTGTCTCTCTCCCTATTTTGCTGTCTCTCTCCCTCTTTTGCTCTCTTTCTCCCTCTCTTTTGCTCTCTCTCTCCCCCCTCTCTTTTGCGCTCTCTCCCCCTCTCTTTTGCGCTCTCTTCCCCTCTCTTTTGTGCTCTTTCTCCCCCCTCTCTTTTGTGCTCTCTCCCCCCTCTCTTTTGCGCTCTCTCCTCCCTCTCTTTTGTGCTCTCTCCGCCTCACTTTTGTGCTCTCCCGCTCTCTTTTGTGCTCTCTCCCCCTCTCTTTTGCTGTCTCTCTCCCTCTTTTGCTGTCTCTCTCCCTCTTTTTTGCTCTCTCTCTTCCCCCCCCTCGTTTGCTCTCTCTCCCTCTCCTCTCTTTTGCGCTCTCTCCCCCTCTCTTTTGCGCTCTCTCCCCCTCTCTTTTGCGCTCTCTCCCCCTCTCTTTTGTGCTCTCTCTTCCTTCCTTTTGTGCTCTCTCTCCCCCTCTCCCTTTTGTGCTCTCTCTCCCCCTCTCCCTTTTGTGTTCTCTCTCCCCCTCTCTCTTTTGTGCTCTCTCCCCCTTCCTTTTGTGCTCTCTCTCCCCCTTCCTTTTGTGCTCTCTCTCCCCCTCTCCCTTTTGTGCTCTCTCTCCCCCTCTCCCTTTTGTGCTCTCTCTCCCCCTCTCTCTTTTGTGCTCTCTCCCCCTCTCTTTTGTGCTCTCTCTCCCCCCTCTCTTTTGTGCTCTCCCCCCTCTCTTTTGTGCTCTCTCCCCCCTCTCTTTTGTGCTTTCCACCCCTCTCTTGTGCTATATCCCCCCTCTCCTTTGCTCACTCTCCCCAATCTCTTTATCCCCCTATTCTGCACTCACTATCCCCTTCTTTTTAGAGCTCTCTGTCTTATGAATCACCGTCTCACTGTGCACAGCCACACACCCAGCATCTGGCCCCGCCCAGCCCCGCCCAGGTCACGATCAGCCCCGCCCAGCTCCGCCCACGGCACACTCGGCCATGCCCGGCCACTCCCATGTCACGTCTAGGCCACGCCCATGTCACGCCAGTCGGTCACGCCCACTCCACCGCACGCGACGCCGGGGGAAGTCATCTAGACAGTTAGAAGGCCAGGTGTGTTTGTCCTCGTGCGCAGTCTCTACTGCGCATGACAGCTTCAGACAAACACACTTGGCCTTTTATTATATAGGATGAATACCGTGACTTCAGAGATCTGGTTAACTGTTTTGCAAAACATAAAAGTTGTACAACACTCATCAAAAATACATTACAAACTATAGTTACACTTATAACACCATGTAATAAAAATTATTAAAAAAAATATAGCACTCAAAGTTATAAAAGCTCAAAGAAATGAGGTTACAGGTGTTAGAAAAAAAAGGCAGACAAAGGGATTTAACATAGAAATACATACAGATAAATCTCTAAAGCTGGATATGTATGTATGTTTGTATGTATGTATATATATGTATATATATATATATATATATATATATATATATGTCTATATGTCTATATATGCATACATGTGGATTTATATGTGTATTTACAGACATATATACACATAAATAAATATGTACACACACATATATATATATATATATATATATATATATATATATATATATATATATATATATATATATATATGTGTGTCTTTGAGCCCTTTGTAGTTAAGTAGATAAAAACATGACAAAGTATATTTATACAATATTAATCTTTAATAAAGGTTTCAACTTTTTATTTACTGTAAATATTTCACATTCCAATGTTCTGCACATAGCAGAATATGTTCTTTGTATTTATAAATAGATATTTCTTTATATATCTATCTATCTATCTATCTATCTATCTATCTATCTATCTATCTATCTATAACAATATATAATCATGTATATAAATAGATATAGATATCTATTGTACCAAAATACTATCATATATATATATATATGGTATATATATATATATAGAAATATGTATTTATGAATAAATATAACATATTCTGTTATGTGCAGATTATTGGAATGTGAAATATTCATATTTTCATGTCGGGTGAGTGCAAATGAGAATATGCGATCGGTTTCTTCTCTCTTTTTTTGCTCCATTGACTTCCATGTTGGAATACGTTAACGCGCACTCAATATTCTAAGTTTGGCTTTTTACTCGCGTCGGGTTAGCATACAAGAGAAAACAGTTTACTCTAAATTCATAATACTAGTAAAACCCTAAGGGCGCAAAACACTTACTTTTAGTGCAGTTAATGCTCGAGCGGGAGTGTTAAATAGCACTCCACTTGTAATCTTGCCCTTTAGTGTTGTTGAAAATGGGGAATTACATAAAAAATGATGTAAATGTTAAATATAACTTAAATAAACTGAATATCCCAGAAAAAAATATAAACCATTACATATTTGTTAATTTTGCGAATCCTGAAATGGATGTAAGATGACAGCAGGTTTAAATGTTTCTTTCATACTTAAGATAGAAAATATAATTTCAAATGTTTCTAATGTACTTCTATTGTCAAATGTAGTTTGTTCTATTGGTATTCTTTGCTTTTCAACAAAGAATACCAAGAGAAAAAACTAAATTTGATAATAGAAGTACATTTGAAACATTTAAAATGATATGCTCTATCTCTGAAGCGTGCACGTGCCTGGAGCCAGCAGAGTTGCAAGAATGCTAAACACTAAACTTTTTTCTCTCTATTGACCTTTATGGCGGAATACGTGAATGTGCATGCAATATTCTAAATTCGTCTTTTTGCGCTTGTCGGGTTAGTGCGAGAGCGAAAATAGTTTACTTTGAACTCGTAACTCGTTACTTCTAGCACAATTAATGCTCGAGCGGGAGCATTAATTAGCGCTCCACTTGTAATCTGGCTCATAATTAATATAAATAGAAAAACAGTTTCATGGAAGCTTACATTGATGAATACATTTAGAATAGAGCATAGACTTGCAAAACAGGCATGGTTACATTTATATTAGTTTTTTAATACAAACATGCAAAATCCATACATCAAATCATAAAAATGTTTCTTGGTTTTGTTGCTCAATCTATGCAACCAATGACATCATTAATGAAATCACATATGACATCATGCATTATCAGTTATGTAACTAATCACATATAATGTAGGTGCAAGCGCTGTAAAAAGCACTGTCATGACTGTGTTTGGAGATAGCGTGCCTGAAGGCGTGTCCCCTATAAAAACTTGGTCACAAAGACGCAATCTTGTTAGAACATCTTCTGTGTAGATACAATGTTGCAATGGTATGAATTCACGTTCTACAGTTTCAGTACTGATAAAATCCAGTATAAGAAGATATTATAAGTCCTTTCTTTAGAAACCTATAGTTGCCATCTTGTTTTAAGACCACAAAACAGAAATCGTACTTAAACAAACATTAAAAAATAAATATGTAAAAAAAAACAATACTTTTCAAAGATTTAAAGTGACAATGATGCAATGCGAACACACAAAGACAGATAACTAGTGTGCTAATGATATGCAATATCGATGTACATGGTAAATCGCGAGTTTGTGAGACCAACATCTCTCTAGCGCTACCTATACTTTCAATGGAGATCACGAAGGCACTAACTTGAGCACATATTACAAGTTGAAAGTTATAGTTTGCACTCGTGCGAAAACCAAAACTGCATAAAGAAGCCAGGTACTTTTTTGATCAAAGAGGTGCAGAATATCAGGAATATACAGATTTGGTGGTCAATTTATCAAGCTCCATAAACTCCGTAAACTCCATAACCTGTGCACCAGCTCTGAGACGGCGGGCAGAAATCAACCCGATCAAATACTTTCTGCCAGATTACAAGTTTGGCGTTAGCTGTAAAAAGCAGCGTTGAGAGGTCCCAACGCTGCTTTTTACCTAACACTGGTATTACGAGTCTGACAGGTAGAGGCTCACCGCTCACTTTTCTTCCGCGACTCGAGGCTACCGCAAATCCCCTTACGTCAATTGCGTATCCTATCTTTTTAATGGGATTTGCCTAACGCCAGTATTACAAATCTTGGAAGAAGTGAGCGGTAGACCCTCTCCTGTCAAGACTTCTACCACATTTAAAAGTCAGTAGTTAAGAGTTTTATGGGCTAACGCCGGAACATAAAGCTCTTAACTAAAGTGCTACAATGTACACTAACACCCATAAACTACCTATTAACCCCTAAACCAAGGCCCCCCCACATCACAAACACTATAATAAAAATTTTTAACCCCTAATCTGCCGACCGGACATCGCCGCCACCTACATTATACCTATGAATCCCTAATATACTACCCCCAACATCGCCGCCACCTACATTATACTTATAAACCCCTAATCTGCCCTCACCAATGTCGCTGCCACCTACCTACAATTATTAACCCCTAATCTGCCGACCGGACATCGCCACCACCTACATTATACCTATGAATCCCTAATCTGCCCCCCCAACGTCGCCGCCACCTACCTACAATTATTAACCCCTAATCTGCAGACCGGACATCGCCGCAACTTTAATAAATGTATTAACCCCTAAACCGCCACACTCCATCCTCGCAAACACTAGTTAAATTTTATTAACCCCTAATCTGCCCCCCCAATGTCGCCGACACCTACCTACATTTATTAACCCCTAATCTTCCAACCCCAACGTCACCGCTACTATAATAAATTTATTAACCCCTAAACCTAAGTCTAACCCTAACACCCCCTAACTTAAATATAATTTAAATACATCTAAATAAATTTACTATAATTAATTAAATTATTCCTATTTAAAACTAAATACTTACTGATAAAATAAACCCTAAGCTAGCTACAATATAACTAATAGTTACATTGTAGATAGCTTAGGATTTATAATTATTTTACAGGCAACTGTGTATTTATTTTAACTAGGTACAATAGTTATTAAATAGTTATTAACTATTTAATAACTACCTAGCTAAAATAAGTACAAAATTACCTGTAAAATAAATCCTAACCTAAGCATTGCCCCAAATTAATCAGCTCTTTTACCTGTAAAAGAAAAATACAATACCCCCCCAACATTAAAACCCACCACCCACACACCCCTACTCTAAAACCCACCCAATCCCCCCTTAAAAAAACCTAACTCTAACCCCCTGAAGATCTCCCTACCTTGAGCCATCTTCACCCAGCCGGGCACAAGTGGTCCTCCAGAGGGTCTGAAGTCTTCATCCGATCGGGGCAGAAGAGGTCCTCCAGATGGCAGAAGTCTTCATCCAAGCTGCATCTTCTATCTTCATCCTTCTGAAGCAGAGCGGAGCCATCTTCTATCCAGCCGACGCGGAGCCATCCTTTTCAAATGACGTCCTAACGAAGAATGAAGGTTCCTTTAAATGACGTCATCCAAGATGGCGTCCCTTGAATTCCGATTGGCTGATAGGATTCTATCAGCCAATCTGAATTAAGGTAGGAAAAATCCTATTGGCTGATTGGATCAGCCAATAGGATTGAGGTCGCATTCTATTGGCTGATTGGAACAGCCAATAGAATGCAAGCTCAATCCTATTGGCTGATCCAATCAGCCAATAGGATTTTTCCTACCTTAATTCCGATTGGCTGATAGAATCCTATTATTTTGGGGGGCTTTTTTATTATATTAGGGGGATTAGATTAGGTGTAATTAGTTTAAAATTATTTTAATTCTTTTTTTATTTTCTGTAATTTAGTGTTTTTTTTTTTTTCGTAATTTAGTTTATTGAATTTAATTGTATTTAATTGTAGGTAGTTTAGTTAATTTATTTAATGATAGTGTAGTGTTAGGTGTAATTGTAACTTAGGTTAGGATTTATTTTACAGGTAATTTTGTACTTATTTTAGCTAGGTAGTTATTAAATAGTTAATAACTATTTAATAACTATTGTACCTAGTTAAAATAAATACAAAGTTGCCTGTAAAATAAATATAAATCCTAAGCTAGCTACAATGTAATTATTAGTTATATTGTAGCTAGCTTAGGGTTTATTTTATCGGTAAGTATTTAGTTTTAAATAGGAATAATTTAATTAATTATAGTAAATTTATTTAGATGTATTTAAATTATATTTAAGTTAGGGGGGTTAGGGTTAGACTTAGGTTTAGGGGTTATTAAATTTAATATAATGGAGGCGACATTGGTGGCAGCAGATTAGAGGTTAATTTATTTAATATAGTTGTCTCGACATTGGGGGGGGCAGATTAGGGGTTAATAACTATAATGTAGGTGTCGGCGATGTTGGGGGCAGCATATTAGGGGTTTATAAGTATAATGTAGGTGGCGGCGGTGTCCGGAGCGGAAGATTAGGGGTTAATAGTATAATGCAGGTGGCGACAATGTCGGGGGCGGCAGATTAGGGGTTAATAAGTGTAAGACTAGGGGTGTTTAGACTCGGGGTTCATGTTAGGGTGTTAGGTGCAGACATATTTTTTATTTCCCCATAGGAAACAATGGGGCTGCGTTAGAAGCTGGACGCTGCTTTTTTGCAGGTGCTAGTTTTTTTCCAGCCAGCTAAGCCCCATTGTTTCCTATGGGGAAATCGTGCAAGAGCACGTTTAGCCAGCTTACCACTGACTTAAGCAACGCTGGTATTGAGGTGAGATGTGGAGCTAAATTTTGCTCTACGCTCACCTTTTTGCGGCTAATGCCAGGGTTCGCATATTATATTTCGGTATTTGTCTCATTTTAAACTAATACCGACCATTCATGGAACATTTACATTCGTTTTTGTTAAATGAAAGTGCAAGTTCCACTGCTACAGGTTAAAAAGTTCATCTGTAGCTACTAAAATTCTTACGTAAGCGTGCTGGAGAGCCGTGCTAACTCACTTTTCTTCTTCACAGAACCATCCTAACAGGACCTTCTCCTTAGCTTCCTGTTAGTAAGGCGGGTTAGCGCGTATTTCCAGTGCGCTTAGGTAAGTATTTTAAACTATTGAAAGGAAACAAATTAACACTGTGGAATACAGCATTAACCTTCGTTTTCTTTAAATTCTATGCTGCGTTCTTAAAGATATTCATCTTGTTATAACGAGACAGATATCTTTGTTTGTCAGGAGAAGAATGCACATGTCTAACTGTGTATAAATGTATACTTCCTACTAATTTCAGTTTGAACAGCACTTACTTTATTTTAATATGTCTAATTGCTACTTTTTTATCTTTCTTCCATACTATTTTAAGCATAAAAATTTGTAATAAACTATTTTATTGATTTTTTTTAAAACTCTATGGGGTGTCACTTGCATATATTGGGGTAGAGCATGTTATATATATATTATAAAAATGACTGCTCTATTGTGTGACAAAGACAATAAAATAAAATAATGTACATTTTTGTTATCTACTGTTTCATTTGAGGCTTACAGAGATAAAATGACTTTCTGAATATCAGAAACAATGCAGTATTGCACTTTCAGTGCTGAACATACATTTATGGTTGTCATAAAAATTATTTGCTTTATTGTCTGTTAAAATAGTTTTGGAAATCACTGAGAATGCAGCTATTCCGCAAGATACTTTATTAAGCTATCTAATTGGAAATAGCAGTGTGTGTCATGTGTCTAACAATGTGTAACATTCTGGCACAGCAGCATACAATGCATCAAAAAGTAAATCAAATTAATTGTATTATTCTGTTAAAATTATTTCCCAAGCATAAAACCCACTTCAAATTAAAATATAGATAGACACAGGCAGACAGACAGATCAATAACAAGAGTGAAAACAATTGACTATAGTTTACTAGTAAGGGGTTAAAAGTTAATAACCACATGGCAAAAAATCTAATTATTTTACTAGTGAAAATGTCATGATCTGTATAGATAGATAGAGAGAGAGCGCGAGAGAGAGACAATATATTGCTAAAAGTAATCTTTTTGCGTGCAAGGTTTAGCATGTGTATTACAGGTTGAAAGTAAAACTTTCAAAATAATAATAATAATATATATATATATATATATTGTATATATACTGTATATATAATGTATTTTTTTGCTAAAATTGTTAGTATATCTGTAATAATTATTACATTGCAGCTAGATTACGAGTTTTGCGTTATGAGTGAAAAAGCATTGTTATGCTTCATAACGCTGCTTTTTCCCTAACGCCGCTATTACAAGTCTTGTAGGTATAGGTGTACCGCACACCTTTTTGGCCGTCACACAACGTCAGTACCGCACTTTTTAAAAATTCCTTTTTCAATGGGACTCCTATAGCACCGGTATTACAAGTTTGCCTGGGAGGCCAAAAAGTGAGCGGTACACTCTAAAACCAAGTCTAAGTCAGTAGTTATGAGTTTTACGTTACAAAGCTGTAACATAAAACTTATAACTAAAGTGTTACAAAGTACACTAACACCCATAAACAGCCTATTAACCCCTAAACCGAGGCCCTTACGCATCGCAAACAATATAATAAATGTATTAACCCCTAATCTGCCGCTCCGGACATCGCCGCCACTAAAAAAAAATATTAACCCCTATTACGCCACTCCCCGACATCGTTGCCACTATAATAAACCTATTAACCCCTAAATCGCTGCTCTCCCGCATCACAAACACTATTTAAAGATTTGTAACCCCTAATCTGTCGTCCGTCCACACCGCTGCTATAATAAACCTATTAACCACTAAACCGCAAGCCCCCCCACAACAAAATATACTTATATAAATTATTAAACCCTAAGCCTCTGACCTCCCATATCACTAACTCTACATAAATATATTAACCCCTAACCCTAACGTAACCCTAAGCCTAAGTCTAACCCTAACACCCCCTAACTTAAAAATAATTAAAATAAATCTAAATAAATCTTACAATTATTAACTAAATAATTTATATTTAAAACTAAATACAAACTTACCTGTAAAAAAACCTAAGGTAGCTACAATATAACTAATAGTTATATTGTAGCTATCTTAGGTTTTATTTTTATTTCACAGGTAAGTTTCTATTTATTTTAACTAGGTAGGCTAGTTAGCAAATAGTTATGAACTATTTGCTAACTACCTAGTTAAAATAAATACAAAGTTACCTGTCAAATAAAACCTAACCTGTCTTACACTATAAATTACATTACAATAAAATGAAATTTAAATTAATAAAATACAATTTACTAAATTACAAAAAATAAAAAAAAATTTATCAAAAATAAAAACGAATTACTCCTAATCTAATAGCCCTATCAAAATATAAGATAAACATTGCCCTGAAAGGGCATTTGGATGGACATTGCTCTTAAAAGGGCATTTAGCTCTTTTACATTGCCCAAAACCCTAACCTAAGAAAAAAAAAAAACCAAAAAACCCTTAAAAAAAACTAACACTAACCCTCGACGATCAACTTACATTTATCGAAGTCCGGACATCCATCCTCATCCACCCGGCGAAGTCCTCATCCAAGCGGAAAGAAGTCAATCCAGATGGCATCTTCTAGGCGCCAATGTATGGCTAAGGTTTAGAGTATTAAAAATGTTTATTACAACTCGGCGTACAGCAGTTAGTTCCTCCTGGCGTAAGTAAACGGCCCGTATCAGAACGAAAGCCCAACCTACAATGTCAAAGATACGCAAGGTTTTTATATATATTTTTTCCCCCTGATATTTGATATTTTTATATTTTTCATTTTTTATTTTTTGGAATTGCCTGCACTGTGTTATTTATTGTGCACTTATCTTCACTATTCCAGCCACCCCAGGCTGGCCACACCTACACCAACATTCCACATTTTTTATCTTTTTCACATTGGAAGCACACCAAATAGGAGTATCCCAGCGGATTGATTTTGGATCAAGGTCGTGAAGTTTTGATTTTTTTACATATTGACTACCTCTTGCACTGACTTTTCTAAGAACACATTTTTTCACATTGGACATTATTTTGATATTTTGATTTTTTCACTGTTTTTATCGGACTTTCTTATTGTATCCTTTGGTTGTCATTACCCCATTTTTAGCATTTTGGAGTATTGCACCAAGTCACTTTGTAGCATTATAGTGTATTACTGATCTTTGCCTAATTGCCCTGTGTAAATTGTTATTACTTACCATTATTTTTTATTGTTATAGCGTGGATCCATGCCTTTTAGCATTGTATTTTAACTGTATTTTAACATTGTACGCCGAGTTGTAATAAACATTTTTAATACTCTAAACCTTAGCCATACATTGGCGCCTAGGATTTACCTTCTTATCTATTATTTCTCTAGGTGATAACTAGGTATCACCCCCCTGGGCCGATAAGGTTTTAGTAGGCGCTGGGATATTTTTATATTCTATACCAGATGGCATCTTCTATCTTCATCCATCCGTTGTGGAGCGGATCCATCTTCAAGACATCCTGCGCGGAGCATCGTCTTCTTACGGTCGTCGCTGGAAAATGAAGGTTCCCTTTAAGGGACATCATCCAAGATGGCGTCCCTTACATTCCTATTACCTGAAAGATTTCTATCAGGCAATAGGAATTAAAGGGGAAAAAATCCTATTGGCTGTTGCAAACAGCCAATAGGATTGAGCTTTCATCCTATTGGCTGATTGGAACAGTCAATAGAATGAGAGCTCAATCCTATTGGCTGATTGGATCAGCCAATAGAATGAAAGCTCAATCCTATTGGCTGATTGCAACAACCAATATGATTTTTCTTTCATGTAATTGGCAAGAGTCCATGAGCTAGTGACGTATGGGATATACAATCCTACCAGGAGGGGCAAAGTTTTCCAAACCTCAAAATGCCCATAAATACACCCCTCACCACACCCACAATTCAGTTTTACAAACTTTGCCTCCTATGGAGGTGGTGAAGTAAGTTTGTGCTAAGATTTCTACGTTGATATGTGCTTCTCAGCATGTAGAAGCCCAGTTCCTCTCAGAGTACAGTGAATGTCAGAGGGATGTGAAGGGAGTATCACCTATTGAATGCAATGGTTTTCCTCACGGGAGATCTATTTCATAGGTTCTCTGCTATCGGTCATAGAGATTCATCTCCTACCTCCCTTTTCAGATCGACTATATACTCTCATATATACCATTACCTCTACTGAAAACTGTTTCAGTACTGTTTTGGCTATCTGCTATATGTGGATGGGTGTCTTTTTGTATGTTTTTATTACTTAAGACACCTCAGCTATGGTTCGGCACTTTATGCAATAATATAAAGTTCTAAATATATGTACTGTATTGTACTTATATTTGCAATGATTCAGGTTTCAGTTTATTTCCTTTTGCAGACTGTCAATTTCATATTTGGGAAATGCATTTTTTAGGAAAACTTATTTCTTACCTGGGGTATAGTCTTTTTTCAAATTGACTTACATTTTAAATTCGCGGGCAGAATTAGGCTCGCGAGGGCGCAAAATGCCAAACTATATTGCAAGATTTTTTTGGTGTGAAGTTACGTTCGATGATGCAAATTCGTCGTTTCCGGCGTCTTTGTTGACGCCGAGTCCTTTCACAAGGTTGCGTCTTCAATGACGCGAGTGTGTCATTTCCGGATGTTGTTAGCGGCAAAAATTTTTCTCTGTTTGTGCGTCATACTTGGCGCCAAATATTTTCATTATTTTAAACCCCATTCCTATTAGTGATGTCGCGAACAGTTCTGCCGTGAATAGTTTGCAGCGAACATAGCATGTTCGCGTTCGCAGCGGACGGCGAACATATGCGATGTTCGATCCGCCCCCTATTCGTCATCATTGAGTAAACTTTGACCCTGTAGCTCACAGTCACAAGACACATTACAGCCAATTAGCAGCAGACACACCCTCCCACCTCCTGGACAGCATCCATTTTAGATTCATTCAGAGCCTGCATTCTTAGTGAGCGGAGGGACAGTGTAGCTGCTGCTGATTTAATAGGGAAATTGATAGCTAGGCTAGTGTATTCAGTGTCCACTACAGTCCTGAAGGACTCATCTGATCTCTGCTGTAAGGACAGCACCCCAAAAAGCCCTTTTTAGGGCTAGAACATCAGTCTGCTTTTTTTTTTTTTCCCTGTGTAATCTAATTGCAGCCTGCCTGCCAGCTCAGACTTACAGCGTATACTGTGCCCACTTGCCCAGTCCCACCACTCATATCTGGTGTAACATTAGTGTACATTTAAAAAAAAAACAAAAAAAACCTTTTTTTAATTTGAAATAATAGCAGTCATTTTCCTTCACACGTGTGCATTTGAGGTCCTGCCAGGGCACAGTGTGACACCAGTGCAAGTCATATCTGCTAAAACAGTAGTGTACATTTAAAAAAAACAACAACCTTTTTTTAATTTGAAATAATAGCAGTCAGTTTCCTTCACACGTGTGCGTTTCAGGTCCTGCAAGGGCACAGTGTGACACCAGTGCAAGTCATATCTGCTAAAACAGTAGTGTACATTTAAAAAAAAACAAAAAAAACCCAAACCTTTTTTTAATTTGAAATAATAGCAGTCAGTTTCCTTCACACGTGTGCGTTTCAGGTCCTGCCAGGGCACAGTGTGACACCAGTGCAAGTCATATCTGCTAAAACAGTATTGTACATTTAAAAAAAAACCCTAAAAAAACCAAAAAAAAAACAACCTTTTTTTAATTTGAAATATAAGCAGTCACTTTCCTTCACACGTGTGCGTTTCAGGTCCTGCCAGGGCACAGTGTCACACCAGTGCAAGTCATATCTGCTAAAACAGTAGTGTACATACATTTAAAAAAAAAACAAACCTTTTTTATTGTGAAATAATAGCAGTCAGTTTCCCTCACACGTGTGCTCTCCAGGTCCTGCCAGGGCACAGTGTCACACCAGTGCAAGTCATATCTGCTAAAACAGTAGTGTACATACATTTAAAAAAAAACACCTTTTTTATTGTGAAATAATAGCAGTCAGTTTCCCTCACACGTGTGCGCTCCAGGTCCTGCCAGGGCACAGTGTCACACCAGTGCAAGTCATATCTACTAAAACAGTAGTGTACATACATTTAAAAAAAAAACAAAACCTTTTTTTACTGTGAAATAATAGCAGTCAGTTTCCCTCACACGTGTGCGTTCCAGGTCCTGCCAGGGCACAGTGTCACACCAGTGCAAGTCATATCTGCTAAAACAGTAGTGTACATTTAAAAAAAAAAAAAAACCTTACACTACCTGAACGATACAACATCATACCTGATGTTTTAAAGCACGTTATTCCAAACAATTTAGGAATTTTAGGTGATTTATGCCCTTTATGGATTAAAACCAGACTCTGCATCAACTATGTAATTTTCCATGGGAGTTTGCCATGGATCCCCCTCCGGCATTCCACAGTCCAGGTGTTAGTCCCCTTGAAACAACTTTTCCATCACTTTTGTGGCCAGAAAGAGTCCCTGTGGGTTTTAAAATTCGCCTGCCTATTGAAGTCTATGGCGGTTTGCCCGGTTCGGCGGTTCGCAAACTTTTGCGGAAGTTCGCATTCGCCATCCGCGAACGCAAAATTTTAGGTTCGCGACATCACTAATTCCTATATGCCTCTTGCCTTTTTTCTCTATCAGAGGGCTATGCTCTTTGCATTTTTCCCCCATTCCTGAAACTGACATATAAGGAAATTGATAATTTTGCTTCATATTTTGTTTTTTCTCTTACATTTGCAAGATGTCTCATTCTGATCCTGTCTCAGAAGTCACTGTTGGAATCTTGCTAACTGATATCAGTTCTTCCAAAGCTAAGTACATTTGTTGTAATGCTGTGGTTTGTAATAAGTTGTCATGATAAACTTTTACATGCAGAGAATGTGTCCATCACTGCCATCAGTAATAGTACATTGCCTGTTGTTGTTCTTTAAACTTCTAATGTACAAAATATACCTGTGAATTTATAACAATTTATTTCTGGGTTTTTTTTCAGAAGGCTTTTGTCTGCCATCCCGTCTTCTAATAAATGTAAAGGTCTTTTTAAACTTCTCATAAGTTGATGAAATTTCAAATGACCGACAATATACTGAATTATCCTTCTTTGATGAGGATCTATCTGATTCAGAAGATCCTTCCTCAGATATTGACACTGACAAATCTACTTATATAATTAAAATTGAGTACATTCATTCTTTGTTGAAGAAGTGTTCATTATTGGATATTGAGGAGACTAGTCCTCTTGATATTAAAACTAGTAAACGTTTAAATTATGTTTATAAACCTCCTGTGGTTATTCCAGAGGTTTTTCCAGTCCCTAATGCTATTTCTGATATGGAATGGAATAGGCCTGGTACTTCTTTTATTCCTTCTTTAAGGTTTTAAAAATTGTATCCTTTGCCAGCAGTTAAGATTGGAGTTTTGGGAAAAAATCCCCAAAGATGGGCTATCTCTACTCTTGCTAAACGTACTACTATTTGTCAGCCATAAAGGATCAGCCCAGGATTCAACCCAACTGCTAGCGTGAAAAGTAAAACACACGCTAGTACACTGAGAAATATCCAGGGCGTGACCCACACTGGTTTGATTAAAGCAAATGTCCCTTTAAGCAGGTTAGCAAACTATGGCCTAGATTTAGAGTTCGGCGGTAGCCGTGAAAACCAGCGTTAGAGGCTCCTAACGCTGGTTTTAGGCTACCGCCGGTATTTGGAGTCACTCAAAATAGGGTCTAACGCTCACTTTTCAGCCGCGACTTTTCCATACCGCAGATCCCCTTACGTCAATTGCGTATCCTATCTTTTCAATGGGATCTTTCTAACGCTGGTATTTAGAGTCGTTTCTGAAGTGAGCGTTAGAGCTCTAACGAAAAAACTCCAGCCGCCGGAAAATAGCAGGAGTTAAGAGCTTTCTGGGCTAACGCCGGTTCATAAAGCTCTTAACTACTGTACCCTAAAGTACACTAACACCCATAAACTACCTATGTACCCCTAAATCTGCTGCCCCTAACACCGCCGACCCCTGTATTACATTTATTAACCCCTAACCTGCCCCCCACAACGTCGCCGCCAGCTACTTACAATAATTAACCCCTAATCTGCCGACTGCAAAGCGCCGCCACCTACGTTATCCTTATGTACCCTAATCTGCTGCCCCTAACACCGCCGACCCCTATATTATATTTATTAACCCCTAATCTGCCCCCTCAACGTCGCCGACACCTGCCTACACTTATTAACCCCTAATCTGCCGAGCGGACCTGAGCGCTACTATAATAAAGTAATTAACCCCTAATCCGCCTCACTAACCCTATCATAAATAGTATTAACCCCTAATCTGCCCTCCCTAACATCGCCGACACCTAACTTCAATTATTAACCCCTAATCTGACGACCGGAGCTCACCGCTATTCTAATAAATATATTAACCCCTAAAGCTAAGTCTAACCCTAACACTAACACCCCCCTAACTTAAATATAATTTAAATCTAACAAAATAAATTAACTCTTATTAAATAAATTATTCCTATTTAAAGCTAAATACTTACCTGTAAAATAAATCCTAATATAGCTACAATATAAATTATAATTACATTGTAGCTATTTTAGGATTAATATTTATTTTACAGGTAACTTTGTATTTATTTTAACCAGGTACAATAGCTATTAAATAGTTAAGAACTATTTAATAGTTACCTAGTTAAAATAATAACAAATTTACCTGTAAAATAAATCCTAACCTAAGTTATAATTAAACCTAACACTACCCTATCAATAAATTAATTAAATAAACTACCTACAATTACCTACAATTAACCTAACACTACACTATCAATAAATAAATTAAACACAATTGCTACAAATAAATACAATTAAATAAACTAACTAAAGTACAAAAAATAAAAAAGAACTAAGTTACAAAAAATAAAAAAATATTTACAAACATAAGAAAAATATTACAACCATTTTAAACTAATTACACCTACTCTAAGCCCCCTAATAAAATAACAAAGACCCCCAAAATAAAAAAATGCCCTACCCTATTCTAAATTAATTGAGTTAAAAGCTCTTTTACCTTACCAGCCCTGAACAGGGCCCTTTGCGGGGCATGCCCCAAGAAAATCAGCTCTTTTGCCTGTAAAAAAAAACATACAATACCCCCCCCAACATTACAACCCACCACCCACATACCCCTAATCTAAACAACAAAAAAGGAAAAACAACAACGGCACTACATTAGCTGTGTCCCTCAGTATGTTGTATTCTCCAGGGATTTGAGAAATAACACAAAATCAATATATGTGGGGACTTAGGTGCTGCACACTAAGAGAGGCAAACTAGAAAAATCAACTGCATTCCGCAATTGAAAGAGTGTACTGGTAGCACTCAACAGCAAAACACTGGTAAATTGGCCTGATATGCCTAGGTACTTGGCCCCAGACAAGACGATTTAAAACTTAACTTTTATTGGTTATATGATAAAAAAGAAAAAATGAATATTAAAATTCCAACTAGTGTTGAAATGGGAGAATGTGATTCCTAGGGAGAATGTTCTGACAGGTAGGTGATATGCTCTCCAGGTTGTGTCTACTTACAGGGGAGGAAGGGATAATTGCACATATAATAATTCCCAAAATTATGGGATGGTATTTCTTCCTTGTAGCTACCCCCCTCTTAAGGTAGATTCCTCACAAGTTACAGGGGTGAGTGAGACCACTAAATGGAGAACCCCAATTATAATTTCCGAATGGAATATACTAATATGAGAGTCACGGTTGTGGATATTGTACTTTGAAATATCATGCAATAGTCCCCATGCACCACAACAGATATTTAAAATAAAAAATAAACTGGAATTGCTCTAATATGTGACCTCCTTAAAAGGGCACTGTGTTTATATTTCTTTACTGTTAAATGGACTGAAATAGCGGTGTCCTGTCGGCTGTTCTAACTAATAATCATACTACCAGTGAATCAGAGTCAGTTCTCACTCTGTAAGAATGTAATAAATGTCTTCAATTATAGAATCCTGGTTACGTTTTAATATTGCACTTTATTTGTGCTTAACTTATCTGTATTAATGATCTTAGATAGACAACGCGTTACCATATGTCCTAATAGGAAGCTATTGGTAGAATTCTAAAGGTGGTGTGAAGATTACGTTAGAGTTATTCAACCTAGGGGAAACCCCTTTTAAGATACCACCGGTTGTATAAAACCCGCTATTTTTATTATGTTCAAAGTTGTTTACTAGAGTATACAATGTTGGAGCAGTTCTGGTGAACAGTAGATTCGTATCTGGTCAGTGTGTTTGGTGCACTGTATAAATCTCGAGATAAATTGTTACTCCACGGTATTTATTGCTTATGTATTTGCAGTAAAAAACGTTATACCGTTTGTAAATGACTCTCCGGTATTGCAATCCGTGTATTCCGGATTACCGGTATTAGTATTTGCAGGGTCTATATGTATTAGAGGCCTAATGTAGTTTAAGCTGAATCGACTCACAGCTTAGGTCTAAAATGCTTTGTATGCGGTTATGCACTCTATATTTATAACGACCGTGGTTTAAGCTGAGTCGGCTCACCGCTTCTGTCTAGGGTGCCTGTTATTGAACACCGTTCGGTAATTACATTAGAGAAAGAATTCCTTCATTGATAAGGCTACATAGATCTGAAGTGGCTCTATTTTCTAGGTCTCACTCACACGCAGGCATACCATTTAAGTTAAATTCTAATAAAACATTCTACTACCATTCCACACAGTTGTTTAAGTTTAAAAAAGGAGAATAGTCTCCAGCTTCCCTGACATGTTTCGCCACTAAAGGCTTTGTCAAAGGTGGGGCGCCCGCCTTTCTGGGGGCCTTTTATTGGCTGGCAATTGAAAGGCTGGACTCTATCATCGTTTCTGATTGGTTACCTCCCTTGCAATGTTATTGCTGGAAGAAGGAGGTGTGTTTGCCTGCCGTGATCTGATAGGCATCTGTCACTTGTATCCATTGTTTACTATCATGTAGCTAGGTGGATGTAAATCTATCTGTATGTATTTAAAAATGCGAACCGGGGAGAAATGGTGGAGCACATAAAGCTTGGAAAGTCAGTATTTATGGAGTTTACCGGGTCATGAATGCAGGACACCACTGGTGGGGAAATTTACAGGAGGCATCGAAAGTAATAATAATACTGATAACGAACTGATATAAATATTATAGAAAAATAAACTGGGTAAAATAAAGTGCAATTTTCGCTAAATAACGATCATCCTTCTAATTTGAATAGTGATTGTTGCTGGATGCATAAACAGGTGCCCTGGTGTGAGTGAGGAGAAAACTAAAAAACCGAGAAAGTGAGAAATAAAAATGAAAACACAAACTGTGCTTCTTAATTCAATCTCTAAGTGTTGAATTGTGCTAGTTATGACAGGTATTTTGTGAATGGAAATATTTTGCTATGTTTAGATTCACCGTGTACAGTGACGTGAAAGGGGGAGAAAAACTATATTTGAATAGTATATTCCAATTCAATTTAATTACTGGGCATATGTGGGATGTGCTAATGTGCTGATGCCTATAGGTTGTGTCTGGGTGCTGATGTACTAAGGTGTGAAAGTGAACTTTGTGTTACACTTGCCCTGAAGTAAAAAGTAATGATAAATACAATAGAAGTAATCTTATAAGTGCTAGTGATCAACACTAAGGGGAAAGAAATTCCCAAAAATAGAAAAAAGGGGGGGTATGTGATTTGATCAACAAAAGAAAGTTAGTTGAATTTGCTTTGTAGATTTATTAATCTACACCCACGTGCATAGGTGTTCTGCTACTATATATTGGTATATATATTTTTTTATATACTTTCCAATTCCCAAACTCGGGTCAGGTTTTATAATTTTATAGAAAACAATAATAATTGTTTTGTTCATTTAGCCCCCTTGGATGTACACTGTCCAAGAGGTAGATCCACCTGCACTCAGCTCTTAGTAGTGCTTGTTCTGTATTCCCCCCTCTTATGCCTAGAGATATTTTTTCTACTCCTTGACATTTCAACTCTCTCGGATTAGCATAGTGACTAGTTAGAAAATGAGATGCCACTGAAGTTATAGTTTTTCCGTCATCCAAATCTTTCGGGGCATTTTTGATGTTTCTTACATGCTCCTGTAATCTGACTCTGAGTTGTCGGCTAGTCATCCCTACATAGAACTTACGGCAGCTGCAGGATAGTACATATATAATGTTTTCAGATGTGCAGCTGATGTAATTCTTCAGTTTGTGTGTACGACCAAACCGATCTTGAATCATGTCTTTTTTATGGATATATTTGCACGTTGAGCAGGTTCCGCAAGGGAAACATCCCGACTGTCTGGCAGTCCGTGTTCTCCCCGGGATGTTTCCCTTGCGGAACCTGCTCAACGTGCAAATATATCCATAAAAAAGACATGATTCAAGATCGGTTTGGTCGTACACACAAACTGAAGAATTACATCAGCTGCACATCTGAAAACATTATATATGTACTATCCTGCAGCTGCCGTAAGTTCTATGTAGGGATGACTAGCCGACAACTCAGAGTCAGATTACAGGAGCATGTAAGAAACATCAAAAATGCCCCGAAAGATTTGGATGACGGAAAAACTATAACTTCAGTGGCATCTCATTTTCTAACTAGTCACTATGCTAATCCGAGAGAGTTGAAATGTCAAGGAGTAGAAAAAATATCTCTAGGCATAAGAGGGGGGAATACAGAACAAGCACTACTAAGAGCTGAGTGCAGGTGGATCTACCTCTTGGACAGTGTACATCCAAGGGGGCTAAATGAACAAAACAATTATTATTGTTTTCTATAAAATTATAAAACCTGACCCGAGTTTGGGAATTGGAAAGTATATAAAAAAATATATATACCAATATATAGTAGCAGAACACCTATGCACGTGGGTGTAGATTAATAAATCTACAAAGCAAATTCAACTAACTTTCTTTTGTTGATCAAATCACATACCCCCCCTTTTTTCTATTTTTGGGAATTTCTTTCCCCTTAGTGTTGATCACTAGCACTTATAAGATTACTTCTATTGTATTTATCATTACTTTTTACTTCAGGGCAAGTGTAACACAAAGTTCACTTTCACACCTTAGTACATCAGCACCCAGACACAACCTATAGGGATCAGCACATTAGCACATCCCACATATGCCCAGTAATTAAATTGAATTGGAATATACTATTCAAATATAGTTTTTCTCCCCCTTTCACGTCACTGTACACAGTGAATCTAAACATAGCAAAATATTTCCATTCACAAAATACCTGTCATAACTAGCACAATTCAACACTTAGAGATTGAATTAAGAAGCACAGTTTGTGTTTTCATTTTTATTTCTCACTTTCTCGGTTTTTTAGTTTTCTCCTCACTCACACCAGGGCACCTGTTTATGCATCCAGCAACAATCACTATTCA
Organism: Bombina bombina; assembly: GCF_027579735.1. Lineage (NCBI taxonomy): Eukaryota > Metazoa > Chordata > Amphibia > Anura > Bombinatoridae > Bombina > Bombina bombina. The sequence goes on along the minus strand of NC_069504.1, from coordinate 59,259,858 downwards.
AATTAGAAGGATGATCGTTATTTAGCGAAAATTGCACTTTATTTTACCCAGTTTATTTTTCTATAATATTTATATCAGTTCGTTATCAGTATTATTATTACTTTCGATGCCTCCTGTAAATTTCCCCACCAGTGGTGTCCTGCATTCATGACCCGGTAAACTCCATAAATACTGACTTTCCAAGCTTTATGTGCTCCACCATTTCTCCCCGGTTCGCATTTTTAAATACATACAGATAGATTTACATCCACCTAGCTACATGATAGTAAACAATGGATACAAGTGACAGATGCCTATCAGATCACGGCAGGCAAACACACCTCCTTCTTCCAGCAATAACATTGCAAGGGAGGTAACCAATCAGAAACGATGATAGAGTCCAGCCTTTCAATTGCCAGCCAATAAAAGGCCCCCAGAAAGGCGGGCGCCCCACCTTTGACAAAGCCTTTAGTGGCGAAACATGTCAGGGAAGCTGGAGACTATTCTCCTTTTTTAAACTTAAACAACTGTGTGGAATGGTAGTAGAATGTTTTATTAGAATTTAACTTAAATGGTATGCCTGCGTGTGAGTGAGACCTAGAAAATAGAGCCACTTCAGATCTATGTAGCCTTATTAATGAAGGAATTCTTTCTCTAATGTAATTACCGAACGGTGTTCAATAACAAACAGGCACCCTAGACAGAAGCGGTGAGCCGACTCAGCTTAAACCACGGTCGTTATAAATATAGAGTGCATAACCGCATACGAAGCATTTTAGACCTAAGCTGTGAGTCGATTCAGCTTAAACTACATTAGGCCTCTAATACATATAGACCCTGCAAATACTAATACCGGTAATCCGGAATACACGGATTGCAATACCGGAGAGTCATTTACAAACGGTATAACGTTTTTTACTGCAAATACATAAGCAATAAATACAGTGGAGTAACAATTTATCTCGAGATTTATACAGTGCACCAAACACACTGACCAGATACGAATCTACTGTTCACCAGAACTGCTCCAACATTGTATACTCTAGTAAACAACTTTGAACATAATAAAAATAGCGGGTTTTATACAACCGGTGGTATCTTAAAAGGGGTTTCCCCTAGGTTGAATAACTCTAACGTAATCTTCACACCACCTTTAGAATTCTACCAATAGCTTCCTATTAGGACATATGGTAACGCGTTGTCTATCTAAGATCATTAATACAGATAAGTTAAGCACAAATAAAGTGCAATATTAAAACGTAACCAGGATTCTACAACTGAAGATATTTGTTACATTCTTACAGAGTGAGAACTGACTCTGATTCACTGGTAGTATGATTATTAGTTAGAACAGCTGACAGGACACCGCTATTTCAGTCCATTTAACAGTAAAGAAATATAAACACAGTGCCCTTTTAAGGAGGTCACATATTAGAGCAATTCCAGTTTATTTTTTATTTTAAATATCTGTTGTGGTGCATGGGGACTATTGCATGATATTTCAAAGTACAATATCCACAACCGTGACTCTCATATTAGTATATTCCATTCGGAAATTATAATTGGGGTTCTCCATTTAGTGGTCTCACTCACCCCTGTAACTTGTGAGGAATCTACCTTAAGAGGGGGGTAGCTACAAGGAAGAAATACCATCCCATAATTTTGGGAATTATTATATGTGCAATTATCCCTTCCTCCCCTGTAAGTAGACACAACCTGGAGAGCATATCACCTACCTGTCAGAACATTCTCCCTAGGAATCACATTCTCCCATTTCAACACTAGTTGGAATTTTAATATTCATTTTTTCTTTTTTATCATATAACCAATAAAAGTTAAGTTTTAAATCGTCTTGTCTGGGGCCAAGTACCTAGGCATATCAGGCCAATTTACCAGTGTTTTGCTGTTGAGTGCTACCAGTACACTCTTTCAATTGCGGAATGCAGTTGATTTTTCTAGTATACCCCTAATCTAACCCAAACCCCCCTTAAATAAACCTAACACTAAGCCCCTGAAGATCTTCCTACCTTGTCTTCACCATCCAGGTATCACCGATCCGTCCTGGCATCCGGTGCTGAAGAGGTCCAGAAAAGGCTCCAAAGTCTTCCTCCTATCCGGCAAGAAGAGGACATCCGGACCGGCAAACATCTTCTCCAAGCGGCATCTTCGATCTTCTTCCATCCGGTCAGCCAATAGAATGCGAGCTCAATCTGATTGGCTGATTGGATCAGCCAATTGGATTGAACTTGATTCTGATTGGCTGATTCCATCAGCCAATCAGAATATTCCTACCTTAATTCCGATTGGCTGATAGAATCCTATCAGCCAATCGGAATTCGAGGGACACCATCTTGGATGACGTCATTTAAAGGAACCGTCATTCGTCGTTCAGTCGTCGGCCAGGATGGATGTTCCGCGGTGGAGGTCTTCAGGATGCTGCAGCTTCGCTCCGGATGGATGCCGCTTGGATGAAGACTTCAATCGGATGGAAGAACTCTTCTGCCCCGCTTGGATGAAGACTTCAGCTGGATCATGGACCTCTTCAGCCCCCCGCTTGGGCTTGGATCAGGACATCGGAGGAGCTCTTCTGGACCGATCGGTGAACCTGGTATGGTGAAGACAAGGTAGGAAGATCTTCAGGGGCTTAGTGTTAGGTTTATTTAAGGGGGGTTTGGGTTAGATTAGGGGTATGTGGGTGGTGGGTTGTAATGTTGGGGGGGGGGTATTGTATGTTTTTTTTTACAGGCAAAAGAGCTGATTTTCTTGGGGCATGCCCCGCAAAGGGCCCTGTTCAGGGCTGGTAAGGTAAAAGAGCTTTTAAATGTATTAATTTAGAATAGGGTAGGGCATTTTTTTATTTTGGGGGTCTTTGTTATTTTATTAGGGGGCTTAGAGTAGGTGTAATTAGTTTAAAATTGTTGTAATATTTTTCTTATGTTTGTAAATATTTTTTTATTTTTTGTAACTTAGTTCTTTTTTATTTTTTGTACTTTAGTTAGTTTATGTAATTGTAGTTATTTGTAGCAATTGTATTTAATTAATTTATTGATAGTGTAGTGTTAGGTTAATTGTAGGTAATTGTAGGTATTTTATTTAATTAATTTATTGATAGGGTAGTGTTAGGTTTAATTATAACTTAGGTTAGGATTTATTTTACAGGTAATTTTGTTATTATTTTAACTAGGTAACTATTAAATAGTTCTTAACTATTTAATAGCTATTGTACCTGGTTAAAATAATTACCAAGTTGCCTGTAAAATAAATATTAATCCTAAAATAGCTACAATGTAATTATAATTTATATTGTAGTTATATTAGGATTTTTTTTTACAGGTAAGTATTTAGCTTTAAATAGGAATAAGTTATTTAATAAGAGTTAATTTATTTCGTTAGATTTAAATTATATTTAAGTTAGGGGGGTGTTAGTGTTAGGGTTAGACTTAGCTTTAGGGGTTAATACATTTATTAGAATAGCGGTGAGCTCCGGTCGTCAGATTAGGGGTTAATAATTGAAGTTAGGTGTTGGCGATGTTAGGGAGGGCAGATTAGGGGTTAATACTATTTATGATAGGGTTAGTGAGGCGGATTAGGGGTTAATAACTTTATTATAGTAGCGCTCAGGTCCGCTCGGCAGATTAGGGGTTAATAAGTGTAGGCAGGTGTCGGCGACGTTGTGGGGGGCAGATTAGGGGTTAATAAATATAATATAGGGGTCGGCGGTGTTAGGGGCAGCAGATTAGGGGTACATAGGGATAACGTAGGTAGCGGCGGTTTACGGAGCGGAAGATTAGGGGTTAATAATATAATGCAGGGGTCAGCGATAGCGGGGGCGGCAGATTAGGGGTTAATAAGTGTAAGGTTAGGGGTGTTTAGACTCGGGGTACATGTTAGAGTGTTAGGTGCAGACGTAGGAAGTGTTTCCCCATAGAAAACAATGGGGCTGCGTTAGGAGCTGAACGCTGCTTTTTTGCAGGTGTTAGGTTTTTTTTTCAGCTCAAACAGCCCCATGTTTCCTATGGGGGAATCGTGCACGAGCACGTTTTTGAGGCTGGCCGCGTCCGTAAGCAACTCTGGTATCGAGAGTTGCATTTGCGGTAAAAATGCTCTACGCTCCTTTTTTGGAGCCTAACGCAGCCTTTTTTTGAACTCTCAATACCAGAGTTAATTTTATGGTGCGGCCAGAAAAAAGCCCGCGGAGCGTTAACAGCCCATCTACCGCCAAACTCCAAATCTAGGCCAAAGTCAGGTATTCCTTTTAGCAGGTTTGAATAAAGCAAATGTCCCTTTAAGCAGGTTAATAAACAAACAAAGTCAGGTATTCCTTTTAGCAGGTTTGGATAAGCAAATGTCCCTTTAAGCAGGTTAGCAAACAAACAAAGTCAGGTATTCCTCTTAGCAGGTTAGAATAAAGCAAATGTCCCTTTAAGTAGGTTAGCAAACAAACTGAGGCCTAGATTTGGAGTTCGGCGGTAAAAGGGCTGTTAACGCTCCGCGGGCTTTTTTCTGGCCGCACCATAAATTTAACTCTGGTATCGAGAGTTAAAACAAATGCTGCGTTAGGCTCCAAAAAAGGAGCGTAGAGCATTTTTACCGCAAATGCAACTCTCGATACCAGAGTTGCTTACGGACGCGGCCGGCCTCCAAAACGTGCTCGTGCACGATTCTCCCATAGGAAACAATGGGGCTGTTTGAGCTGAAAAAAAACCTGCAAAAAAGCAGCGTTCAGCTCCTAACGCAGCCCCATTGTTTCCTATGGGGAAACACTTCCTACGTCTGCACCTAACACTCTAACATGTACCCCGAGTCTAAACACCCCTAGCCTTACACTTATTAACCCCTAATCTGCCGCCCCCGCTATCGCTGACCCCTGCATTACACTTTTAACCCCTAATCTGCCGCTCCGTAAAACGCCGCCACCTACGTTATCCCTATGTACCCCTAATCTGCTGCCCTAACATCGCCGACCCCTATGTTATATTTATTAACCCCTAATCTGCCCCCCACAACGTCGCCGACACCTACCTACACTTATTAACCCCTAATCTGCCGAGCGGACCTGAGCGCTACTATAATAAAGTTATTAACCCCTAATCCGCCTCACTAACCCTATCATAAATAGTATTAACCCCTAATCTGCCCTCCCTAACATCGCCGACACCTACCTTCAATTATTAACCCCTAATCTGCCGACCGGAGCTCACCGCTATTCTAATAAATGTATTAACCCCTAAAGCTAAGTCTAACCCTAACACTAACACCCCCCTAAGTTAAATATAATTTTTATCTAACGAAATAAATTAACTCTTATTAAATAACTTATTCCTATTTAAAGCTAAATACTTACCTGTAAAATAAATCCTAATATAGCTACAATATAAATTATAATTATATTATAGCTATTTTAGGATTAATATTTATTTTACAGGCAACTTTGTAATTATTTTAACCAGGTACAATAGCTATTAAATAGTTAAGAACTATTTAATAGTTACCTAGTTAAAATAATAACAAATTTACCTGTAAAATAAATCCTAACCTAAGTTATAATTAAACCTAACACTACCCTATCAATAAAATAATTAAATAAACTACCTACAGTTACCTACAATTAACCTAACACTACACTATCAATAAATTAATTAAACACAATTCCTACAAATAAATACAATTAAATAAACTAGCTAAAGTACAAAAAATAAAAAAGAACTAAGTTACAGAAAATAAAAAAATATTTACAAACATAAGAAAAATATTACAACAATTTTAAACTAATTACACCTACTCTAAGCCCCCTAATAAAATAACAAAGCCCCCCAAAATAAAAAATTCCCTACCCTATTCTAAATTAAAAAAGTTACAAGCTCTTTTACCTTACCAGCCCTGAACAGGGCCCTTTGCGGGGCATGCCCCAAGAATTTCAGCTCTTTTGCCTGTAAAAAAAAACATACAATACCCCCCCCCCAACATTACAACCCACCACCCACATACCCCTAATCTAACCCAAACCCCCCTTAAATAAACCTAACACTAATCCCCTGAAGATCTTCCTACCTTGTCTTCACCATCCAGGTATCACCGATCCGTCCTGGCTCCAAGATCTTCATCCAACCCAAGCGGGGGTTGGCGATCCATAATCCGGTGCTCCAAAGTCTTCCTCCTATCCGGCAAGAAGAGGACATCCGGACCGGCAAACATCTTCTCCAAGCGGCATCTTCGATCTTCTTCCATCCGGTGCGGAGCGGGTCCATCTTGAAGCAGGCGACGCGGATCCATCCTCTTCTTCCGATGTCTCCCGACTAATGACGGTTCCTTTAAGGGACGTCATCCAAGATGGCGTCCCTCGAATTCCGATTGGCTGATAGGATTCTATCAGCCAATCGGAATTAAGGTAGGAATTTTCTGATTGGCTGATGGAATCAGCCAATCAGAATCAAGTTCAATCCGATTGGCTGATCCAATCAGCCAATCAGATTGGGCTCGCATTCTATTGGCTGTTCCGATCAGCCAATAGAATGCGAGCTCAATCTGATTGGCTGATTGGATCGGCCAATTGGATTGAACTAGATTCTGATTGGCTGATTCCATCAGCCAATCAGAAAATTCCTACCTTAATTCCGATTGGCTGATAGAATCCTATCAGCCAATCGGAATTCGAGGGACGCCATCTTGGATGACGTCCCTTAAAGGAACCGTCATTAGTCGGGAGACATCGGAAGAAGAGGATGGATCCGCGTCGCCTGCTTCAAGATGGACCCGCTCCGCACCGGATGGAAGAAGATCGAAGATGCCGCTTGGAGAAGATGTTTGCCGGTCCGGATGTCCTCTTCTTGCCGGATAGGAGGAAGACTTTGGAGCCTCTTCTGGACTTCTTCAGCACCGGATTATGGATCGCCAACCCCCCCTTGGGTTGGATGAAGATCTTGGAGCCAGGACGGATCGGTGATACCTGGATGGTGAAGACAAGGTAGGAAGATCTTCAGGGGCTTAGTGTTAGGTTTATTTAAGGGGGGTTTGGGTTAGATTAGGGGTATGTGGGTGGTGGGTTGTAATGTTGGGGGGTGGGTATTGTATTTATTCTTTTACAGGCAAAAGAGCTGAAATTCTTGGGGCATGCCCCGCAAAGGGCCCTGTTCAGGGCTGGTAAGGTAAAAGAGCTTGTAACTTTTTTAATTTAGAATAGGGTAGGGAATTTTTTATTTTGGGGGGCTTTGTTATTTTATTAGGGGGCTTAGAGTAGGTGTAATTAGTTTAAAATTGTTGTAATATTTTTCTTATGTTTGTAAATATTTTTTTATTTTCTGTAACAGTTCTTTTTTATTTTTGGTACTTTAGATAGTTTATTTAATTGTATTTATTTGTAGCAATTGTGTTTAATTAATTTATTGATAGTGTAGTGTTAGGTTAATTGTAGATAATTGTAGGTAGTTTATTTAATTATTTTATTGATAGGGTAGTGTTAGGTTTAATTATATCTTAGGTTAGGATTTATTTTACAGGTAAATTTGTAATTATTTTAACTAGGTAGCTATTAAATAGTTCTTAACTATTTAATAGCTATTGTACCTGGTTAAAATAAATACAAAGTTGCCTGTAAAATAAATATTAATCCTAAAATAGCTATAATATAATTATAATTTATATTGTAGCTATATTAGGGTTTATTTTACAGGTAAGTATTTAGCTTTAAATAGGATTAATTTATTTAATAAGAGTTAATTTATTTCGTAAGATGTAAATTATATTTAAGTTAGGGGGGTGTTAGTGTTAGGGTTAGACTTAGCTTTAGGGGTTTATACATTTATTAGAATAGCGGTGAGCTCCGATCGGAAGATTAGGGGTTAATAATTGAAGGTAGGTGTCGGCGATGTTAGGGAGGGCAGATTAGGGGTTAATACTATTTATGATAGGGTTAGTGAGGCGGATTAGGGGTTAATAACTTTATTATAGTAGCGCTCAGGTCCGCTCGGCAGATTAGGAGTTAATAAGTGTAGGCAGGTGTCGGCAACGTTGAGGGGGGCAGATTAGGGGTTAATAAATATAATATAGGGGTCGGCGGTGTTAGGGGTAGCAGATTAGGGGTACATAGGGATAACGTAGGTGGCGGCGATTTGCGGTCGGAAGATTAGGGGTTAATTATTTTAAGTAGCTTGCGGCGACGTTGTGGGGGGCAAGTTAGGGGTTAAGAAATATAATATAGGGGTCGGCGGGGTTAGGGGCAGCAGATTAGGGGTACATAAGTATAACGTAGGTGGCGGTCGGCAGATTAGGGGTTAAAAATTTTAATCGAGTGGCGGCGGTGTGGGGGGACCTCGGTTTAGGGGTACATAGGTAGTTTATGGGTGTTAGTGTACTTTAGGGTACAGTAGTTAAGAGCTTTATAAACCGGCGTTAGCCAGAAAGCTCTTAACTCCTGCTATTTTCAGGCGGCTGGAATCTTGTCGTTAGAGCTCTAACGCTCACTGCAGAAACGACTCTAAATACCGGCGTTAGGAAGATCCCATTGAAAAGATAGGCTACGCAAATGGCGTAGGGGGATCTGCGGTATGGAAAAGTCGCGGCTGAAAAGTGAGCGTTAGACCCTTTAATCACTGACTCCAAATACCGGCGGGCGCCCAAAACCAGCGTTAGGAGCCTCTAACGCTGGTTTTGACGGCTACCGCCGAACTCCAAATCTAGGCCTGAGAGAGGTATTCCTTTTAGCAGGTTTGGATAAAGCAAACGTCCCTTTCAGCAGGTTAGCAAACAAACAAAGTCAAGTATTCCTTTTAGCAGGTTTGGATAAAGCAAATGTCTCTTTAAGCAGGTTAGCAAACAAACAAAGTCAAGTATTCCTCTTAGCAGGTTTGGATAAAGCAAATGACCCTTTAAGTAGGTTAGCAAACAAACTGAGAGAGGTATTCTTTTGAGCAGGTTTGACTCCAGGATTCAGATTAAGGACAAGAGTCTCCATAAACAGAAGAGAGGATCAGGCAAAGGAAAGTCTGACAGGGAAGGATCAGACTTCAGAAAAATACTCACTCAGGTCCGGTCTGGCGTGAAGGGAGAGAACAAATGGGCTCCGAGTAAAATCTCCCACCATGATTTGAAGGCAGAGAGATTCTGACGTCAGGAGGTGTGTCAGATACTGCATCACGTTGCTAGGCAACGTGACGTGAGACAGAGGAGATCCGTGAGCCGCTGCGACACGGCAATGAGCGGGTCAGATACATGACACTATTCCTATGGAAGATAGTATTTATTTTAAGATCCTTTAGATAGGAAACTTGTATCTTATCTACGGAGAGTTCATTTATTTTCAGATCTTTTTCTTAGGCCCTCAATGTCTTTGGCTATTGTTGCAGCTGCTTCAACCTTTTGGTTGGAAACCTTAGCGCAACAAGTATCAGATCATGATTTGTCTAGCATTATTAACATGCTAATAATTTCATTTGTGATGCCTTTTTTGATATTATCAAGATTGATGTTAAATCTAGGTCTTTAGCTATTTTAGCTAGAAGAGCTTTGTGGCTTAAATCTTGGAATGCTGATATGACTTCTAAGTCGAGATTGCTATTTCTTTCCTTCCAAGGTAATAAATTATTTGGATCACAGTTGGATTCAATAATTTAAACTGTCACTGGGGGGAAGGGAGTTTTTTTGCCTCAAGATTAAAATCTAAGGGTAAATCTAAAGCTTCTAACCGTTTTCGTTCTTAAATAAGGAACAGAAATCTAATTCTTCCCTAAGGAATCTGTTTCCAATTGGAAGCCTTCTTCAAATTGAAATAAATCCAAGCCATTTAAGAGATTAAAGCCAGCCCCAAGTCCGCATGAAGGTGCGGCTCTTATTCCAGCTCAGCTGGTACGGGGTAGATTAAGATTTTTCTAAGATGTTTGGATCAATTCGGTCCAAAATCATTGGATTCAGAGTATTGTCTTTCAGGGGTACAGAATAGGATTCAGAGTAAGACCGCCTGTGAGACGATTGTTTTCTCTCACGCATTCCAGCAAACCCAGTAAGGCTCAAGCTTCCTGAAGTGTGTTTCAGGCCTGGAGTTATCTGGGGTAATCATGCCAGTTTTGTTTCACGAACAGGGTCTGGGGTTTTATTCAAATCTATTCATTGTCCCAAGAAAGAAAATTCATTCAAATCAGTTTTGGATCTAAAAATTTTGAATCGATATGTAAAAGTGCCAATTTTTCAAAATGGTGATTATAAGGTCTATTCTGTTTTCTGTTCAGCAAGGGCATTATGTGACCACAATAGACTTACAGGATGCATATCTTCATATTTTGATTCATCCAGATCACTATCAGTTTCTGAGATTCTCTTTTCTAGACAAGCATTACCAATTTGTTGCTCTTCCGTTTGGGCTAGCCACAGCTCCAGGAATCTTTTCAAAGGTTCTAGGTGCCCTTCTCTCTATAATAAGAAAACAGGGTATTGTGGTGTTTCCTTTTTTGGACTATATCTTGGTACTAGCTCAGTCTTTACATTCTGCAGAATCTCACACAAATCAACTAGTGTTGTTTCTTCAAAGACATGGTTGGAAGATCAATTTACTAAAAAGTTCTTTGATTCCTCAGACAAGGGTCACCTTTTTAGGTTTCCACATAGATTCAGTGTCCATGACTCTGTCTTTAACAGACAAGAGACAATTTAAATTGGTTTCAGCTTGTCGGAACCTTCAGTCTCAATCGTTCCCTTCAGTGGCTATGTGCATGGAAGTTTTAGGTCTCATGACTGCAGCATTGGACGCGATCCCCTTTGCTCGTTTTCATATGAGACCTCTCCAGCTTTGTATGCTGAATCAATGGTGCAGAGATTATACAAAGATATCACAATTAATATCCTTAAATCCCAATGTTCAACTCTCTCTGACTTGGTGGTTAGATCACCATTGTATGATTCAGGGGGCCTCTTTTGTTCATCCAACCTGGGCCGTGATCACAACAGATGCAAGTCTTTCAGGTTGGGGAGCTGTCTGGTGATCTCTGACAGCACAAGGGGTTTGGAAATCTCAAGAGGCGAGGTTACCAATCAATATTTTAGAACTCTGTGCTATTTTTAGGACTCTTCAGGTTTGGCCCCTATTGAAGAGAGAGCCGTTCATTTGTTTTCAGACAGACAATATCACAACTGTGGCATATGTCAATAATCAGGGTGGAACTCACAGTCCCCAAGCTATTAAGAAGTATCTCAGATACTTGCTTGGGCGAAATCCTGCTCCTGTCTAATTTCTGTGGTTCATATCCTAGGTGTAAACAATTGGGAGGCGCATTATCTCAGCCATCAGACTTTACATGCAGGGGAGTGGTCACTCCATCCAGATGTGTTTTCTCAGATTGTTCAGATATGGGGACTTCCAGAAATAGATCTGAGGGCTTCCCATCAAAACAAGAAAAACTTCCCAGGTACCTGTCCAGGTCCAGGGATCCTCAAGCGGAGGCAGTGGAGGCATTAGCAGTTCCTTGGTGTTACCAACCTGCTTATATTTTTCCGCCTCTGGTTCTTCTTTCAAGAGTGATTTCCAAGATTATCATGGAACAATCATTTGTGCTGCTGGTAGCTCCAGCATGGCCTCACAGGTTTTGGCATGCGGATCGTGTTCGGATGTCCAGTTGCCAACCTTGGCCACTTCCATTAAGCATACAAAGAGAGAAGCGCTCTACCAGGAACGAACAACAGCTCAGTAGCTTGTTCTTTGGCGATTTACCACCCTTCCATTAAGGCCAGACATTTTGTCTCAAGGTCCGTTTTTTCCATCAGGATCTCAAATCATTAAATTTGAAGGTATGGAAATTGAACGCCTAGTGCTTAGTCATAGAGGTTTCTCTGACTCAGTGATTAATACTATGTTGCAGGCTCGTAAATCTGTTCCTAGGAAGATTTATTATCAAGTTTGGAAGACCTATATTTCATGGTGTTCTTCTCATAATTTCTCCTGGCATTCTTTTAGAATTCTTACGGCTAGATTTAGAGTTTGGCGGTAGCCGTGAAAACCAGCGTTAGAGGTTGGTTTTAGGCTACCGCCGATATTTGGAGTCAGTGATTGAAGGGTCTAACGCTCACTTTTCAGCCGCGACTTTTCCATACCGCAGATCCCCTTACGTCAATTGCGTATCCTATCTTTTCAATGGGATCTTTCTAACTCCGGTATTTAGAGTCGTTTCTGAAGTGAGCGTTAGAGCTCTAACGACAAAACTCCAGACGCAGGAAAAAAAGCAGGAGTTAAGAGCTTTCTGGGCTAACGCCGGTTCATAAAGCTCTTAACTACTGTACCCTAAAGTACACTAACACCTATAAACTACCTATGTACCCCTAAAACGAGGTCCCCCCACATCGCCGCCACTCGATTAAATTTTTTTAACCCCTAATCTGCCGACCGCCACCTACGTTATACTTATGTACCCCTAATCTGCTGCCCCTAACACCGCCGACCCCTGTATTATATTTATTAACCCCTAACCTGCCCCCCACAACGTTGCCGCCAGCTACTTACAATAATTAACCCCTAATCTTCCGACCGCAAAGCGCCGCCACCTACGTTATCCTTATGTACCCCTAATCTGCTGCCCCTAACACCGCCGACCCCTATATTATATTTATTAACCCCTAATCTGCCCCCCACAACGTCGCCGACACCTGCCTACACTTATTAACCCCTAATCTGCCGACCGGACCTGAGCGCTACTATAATAAAGTTATTAACCCCTAATCCGCCTCACTAACCCTATCATAAATAGTATTAACCCCTAATCTGCCCTCCCTAACATCGCCGACACCTAACTTCAATTATTAACCCCTAATCTGACGACCGGATCTCATCGCTACTATAATAAATGGATTAACCCCTAAAGCTAAGTCTAACCCTAACACTAACACCCCCCTAACTTAAATATAATTTAAATCTAACGAAATAAATTAACTCTTATTAAATAAATTATTCCTATTTAAAGCTAAATACTTACCTGTAAAATAAATCCTAATATAGCTACAATATAAATTATAATTATATTGTAGCTATTTTAGGATTAATATTTATTTTACAGGCAACTTTGTAATTATTTTAACCAGGTACAATAGCTATTAAATAGTTAAGAACTATTTAATAGTTACCTAGTTAAAATAATAACAAATTTACATGTAAAATAAATCCTAACCTAAGTTATAATTAAACCTAACACTACCCTATCAATAAATTAATTAAATAAACTACCTACAATTACCTACAATTAACCTAACACTACACTATCAATAAATAAATTAAATACAATTGCTACAAATAACTACAATTACATAAACTAACTAAAGTACAAAAAATAAAAAAGAACTAAGTTACAAAAAATAAAAAAATATTTACAAACATAAGAAAAATATTACAACAATTTTAAACTAATTACACCTACTCTAAGCCCCCTAATAAAATAACAAAGACCCCCAAAATAAAAAATTCCCTACCCTATTCTAAATTAATAAATGTAAAAGCTCTTTTACCTTACCAGCCCTGAACAGGGCCCTTTGCGGGGCATGCCCCAAGAAAATCAGCTCTTTTGCCTGTAAAAAAAAACATACAATACCCCCCCCCCAACATTACAACCCACCACCCACATACCCCTAATCTAACCCAAACCCCCCTTAAATAAACCTAACACTAAGCCCCTGAAGATCTTCATACCTTGTCTTCACCATCCAGGTATCACCGATCCGTCCTGGCATCCAGTGCTGAAGAGGTCCAGAAGAGGCTCCAAAGTCTTCCTCCTATCCGGCAAGAAGAGGACATCCGGACCGGCAAACATCTTCTCCAAGTGGCATCTTCGATCTTCTTGCATCCGGTGCGGAGCGGGTCCATCTTGAAGCAGCCGACGCGGATCCATCCTCTTCTTCCGGCGTCTCCCGACGAATGACGGTTCCTTTAAGGGACGTCATCCAAGATGGCGTCCCTTGAATTCCGATTGGCTGATAGGATTCTATCAGCCAATCGGAATTAAGGTAGGAATATTCTGATTGGCTGATGGAATCAGCCAATCAGAATCAAGTTCAATCCTATTGGCTGATCCAATCAGCCAATCAGATTGAGCTCGCATTCTATTGGCTGTTCCGATCAGCCAATAGAATGCAAGCTCAATATGATTGGATGATTGGATCAGCCAATCGGATTGAACTTGATTCTGATTGGCTGATTCCATCAGCCAATCAGAATATTCCTACCTTAATTCCGATTGGCTGATAGAATCCTATCAGCCAATCGGAATTCGAGGGACGCCATCTTGGATGACGTCCCTTAAAGGAACCATCATTCGTCGGGAGACGCCGGAAGAAGAGGATGGATCCGCGTCGGCTGCTTCAACATGGACCCGCTCCGCACCGGATGGAAGAAGATCGAAGATGCCGCTTGGATGAAGATGTTTGCCGGTCCGGATGTCCTCTTCTTGCCGGATAGGAGGAAGACTTTGGACCCTCTTCTGGACTTCTTCAGTGGATGTCTAGCCCCCGCTTGGGTTGGATGAAGATATCGGAGCCAGGACCGATCGGTGATACCCGGTGAGGTGAAGACAAGGTAGGAAGATCTTCAGGGGCTTAGTGTTAGGTTTATTTAAGGGGGGTTTGGGTTAGATTAGGGGTATGTGGGTGGTGGGTTGTAATGTTGGGGGGGGGGTAGTGTATGTTTTTTTTTACAGGCAAAAGAGCTGAAATTCTTGGGGCATGCCCCACAAAGGGCCCTGTTCAGGGCTGGTAAGGTAAAAGAGCTTTTAAATTTATTAATTTAGAATAGGGTAGGGAATTTTTTTATTTTGTTAGGGGGCTTAGAGTAGGTGTAATTAGTTTAAAATTGTTGTAATATTTTTCTTATGTTTGTAAATATTTTTTTATTTTTTGTAACTTAGTTCTTTTTTATTTTTTGTACTTTAGTTAGTTTATGTAATTGTAGTTATTTGTAGAAATTGTATTTAATTTATTTATTGATAGTGTAGTGTTAGGTTTTATTGTAGGTAATTGTAGGTATTTTATTTAATTAATTTATTGATAGGGTAGTGTTAGGTTTAATTATAACTTAGGTTAGGATTTATTTTACAGGTAATTTTGTTATTATTTTAACTAGGTAACTATTAAATAGTTCTTAACTATTTAATAGCTATTGTACCTGGTTAAAATAATTACAAAGTTGCCTGTAAAATAAATATTAATCCTAAAATAGCTACAATATAATTATAATTTATATTGTAGCTATATTAGGATTTATTTTACAGGTAAGTATTTATCTTTAAATAGGAATAATTTATTTAATAAGAGTTAATTAATTTCATTAGATGTAAATTATATTTAAGTTAGGGGGGTGTTAGTGTTAGGGTTAGACTTAGCTTTAGGGGTTAATCCATTTATTATAGTAGCGGTGAGCTCCGGTCGTCAGATTAGGGGTTAATGTTTGAAGTTAGGTGTCGGCGATGTTAGGGAGGGCAGATTAGGGGTTAATACTATTTATGATAGGGTTAGTGAGGCGGATTAGGGGTTAATAACTTTATTATAGTAGCGCTCAGGTCCGGTCGGCAGATTAGGGGTTAATAAGTGTAGGCAGGTGTCGGCGACGTTGTGGGGGGCAGGTTAGGGGTTAATAAATATAATATAGGGGTCGGCGGTGTTAGGGGCAGCAGATTAGGGGTACATAAGGATAACGTAGGTGGCGGCGCTTTGCGGTCGGCAGATTAGGGGTTAATTATTGTAAGTAGCTGGCGGCAACGTTGAGGGGGGCAGGTTAGGGGTTAATAAATATAATACAGGGGTCGGCGGTGTTAGGGGCAGCAGATTAGGGGTACATATGTATAACGTAGGTGGTGGTCGGCAGATTAGGGGTTAAAAAAATTTAATAGAGTTGCGGCGATGTGGGGGGACCTCGGTTTAGGGGTACATAGGTAGTTTATGGGTGTTAGTGTACTTTAGGGTACAGTAGTTAAGAGCTTTATGAACCGGCGTTAGCCCAGAAAGCTCTTAACTCCTGCTTTTTTTCTGCGGCTGGAGTTTTGTCGTTAGAGCTCTAACGCTCACTTCAGAAACGACTCTAAATACCGGCGTTAGGAAGATCCCATTGAAAAGATAGGATACGCAATTGACGTAAGGGGATCTGCGGTATGGAAAAGTCGCGGCTGAAAAGTGAGCGTTAGACCCTATTTTGAGTAACTCCAAATACCGGCGGTAGCCTAAAACCAGCGTTAGGAGCCTCTAACGCTGGTTTTCACGGCTAACGCCGAACTCTAAATCTAGGCCTTAGGTTGCATGGACTGACCTTATCAAGAGCAGGGCCAGCTTACTACATCATTCGCAGTTCTTAAACCTTAACTATCTGATTGTGCTGGCTCTCATTAAGTCAGCTAATCCACCAACAATTCCACCATAATGGCGGCTAAAAAAGGGAGTAAGACAGACAAGCAACTGAAAACATCACTCCTGGCTCCATCTGTGTCCTCCTTTTTTCACTCTCAGGAATCTAATACATCTGATGTTGATCACACCCAAGGGAAATTGCTACCCCAATCTGACCTGACCTCAACAGTAAACCCTCAAGATTCACTGAAATTCATACAGTCTCAACTAGCCAGTCTGCCATCCAAGACAGATATAGAATCCCTAAAGACTTTTATTAAAGATGAAATAAGAGACTTAAAGAAGGATCTTAATGACATGGGATCCAGAATAGATTATCTGGAAGAGGGCCAAGAACACTTAAATAATGTTGTCAGTTCTAACACTCAACACTTGTCTATCCAGGACTCCATGATTCAGAGTATGCAAGATAAAATAGAGGACCTTGATAATCGGGGAAGGAGAAATAATTTACGGATTCGGGGAATCCCTGAGGAGATCACTCAAGATCAACTTCGAGGGTATGTCAAGGAGTTCTTCCTCTTTCTACTACCACAAGCTCACCCCATTCAGAGTGATGACTTCGAGAGGATTCATAGAGCCCTAAGACCTCCGGCCAAGCCCCCAGCTCCTCCGAGAGATGTTATTCTTAAAATGTTTAAATATACCACCAAAGAACAGATATGGCAGGCAGCAAGATCCCGACATACGATCCAGTTTCAGGGTCATAACCTTCAAGTTTACCAAGACCTTTGTCCCCAAACAGTACAGCGGAGAAAAGAGATCCGTTTTATAACCAAGACTCTACAAGATCATAATATTCGATACAGATGGGGCTTCCCCTTTAGCCTAATCATATCACACAATGGCACTCAACTAATCTATAAGAGTTTTTCTGACCTTGATATGCTCTCTCAGAAACTGAATCTTTCCTTTGAACCACCTTCTGAAAAGATTATTGAGTTTCCTACTCGAAAGGATGGCCCAGATGGACAGGCCCCGAAGGATCAACGGCCTAGCTGGCACAAGGTGGCCCCAAAGAGACGCAAAACCACCCCGTCAGCCTCGTCTGCCGACACTTGAGAAAGGACCCCCTGCCCTACATGGTCCACTGTGTCAGCCGCTCTCTACTCTCCACAGAGCGGACATTTGCCCTCTAGGCGGGGCAGGAACCGAACTCTTGAACTATTCACTAAAGAAAGGACATTAGTGGTAGAGTATTACTAACTCTTTGTTTATTGCTTCCCATATGCAGTTATCTTACAATTTATTGTTACAGGGTTTCCCTTTTCCCTACATTTATACTAAGTTAGTGCTGGCTCTCTCATAGAGATCCCCCAGATGTTGTTAAGATTGGGGACAGATGTTCCTCTAACACCTCACCTTATTTTGGGAGTTTGCCCAGTTAAGTTATACCTTATACATTATTTACTATGCCGACTGTTTAGGCACATTATCATTAGATCCCCCTAGAGGGTTAATTGTCATCATTCCACCACCCTTGAATGGTGTACATTAAGTCATTGGTACGCACCGATGAATGTCATATTTGTTTTCATGTTTTGTTTGTATGTTTGTTGTTCTTAACCACCTTCCTTCTTCCAGGCATTGCTTATGTAACCAAAAATTATGTGTTCTCACATTTGATAGTTAGCTTTATTGTTTTTTATTTTGTTGCTTCCACAGGTCATGAAGAGCTTTACATATGGGTTTTTAAACACATTTTTCTGACACTGCTGTCTAATAGAGGTCTAATCTTGCATGTATGTTTGACTATTTACAGAATCTCACAGCCCTGCCAGACTTCTAATACGAGACTTGACTCCCCAAACATTAGATCCCTGTGTCCTGGGTGCCTCTTCCCATTTCAACATCTAGTCCAATTCCACTCTTATAACCATGGCTGTCGACCCTAGAACCCTTCAAATAGTTTCCCATAATGTTAAAGGTCTCAACATTCCTCAAAAAAGGTCCAAAGCATTGAGAGATTATAGTAGGCTTAAATGTGACATTGTCCTACTCCAGGAGACTCACTTTAAAAAAGGATGGGAACCTATACAGTCTCTTAGGAAATTTGGTCAGGTCTTCTTGGCCTCCCACTCTTCCAAACACAATGGGGTGGGTATCCTCATTAAAAACAATATACCTTTTCACCTTTCCAGTATTTTTTAGGGATAGAGAGGGTAGACTAATCATTATCACCGGACGTTTATATAATAAGGTGATTACAATAGCCAACATGTATGCCCCTAGCTCTCGCCAAGCACAATTTTTCTCACAAACAAGTAATAAAATATCTGAACACTCCAGGGGGGGTTTGATAGTGGGGGGAGACCTAAATTTGACTCTTGACCCTGAGCTGGACTGCTCCTCTGGAACTTCCTCGGTTCCCCACAAAACATTGAAACATGTTAAACTACAACTATCGAAATTAAATGTACATGATGCTTGGAGAATATACCACCCTCAGACAAAGGATTTTACGTTTTATTCATACCCACACCAGAATTACTCACGTATTGACTACCTCCTTATAGACGTTACCAACCTAGCCCTTGTCCAGGCCTCTGACATCTCCCCTATTACTTGGTCTGACCATGCAATGATTAGCCTCTCTATCAATTGGCCTACCTCTCAGAGACAACACCTCTCCTGGAAATTAGACGAGACCTTATTGACTGACCCCTTAGTGGACATTCAGTTACGCCAACTGTTAGAATCATACTTTCTAATAAATGCTACTCCTGGAGTGAATCCACTTCACATCTGGGAAGCGCATAAATGCGTCATTAGGGGGGAGCTAATTTCCATTAAAGCTGCTAGGAATAAGCAGAATTCGCATGCATTAAAAAATCTCCTAGAGGAGCTGGAAAAATTACAGGACTCACACAAAAGGTTTCCCAAGGCACACTCATTGTTAACACATATTCAACATAAACGTAACCAACTTGACCTTTTATTGGGCGTTGAAACCAAATGCAGAGCTCTCTTTCTGAAGAGAAGGTTCTATGAGGGGGGAAACAAACAGGGTAAAATGTTGGCTAGACTATTGAGATATAGATCCTCTAGGAAATATATTATGTCTATCACAAATAAGAAAGGGAAGACTTGGTATACATCCACCGACATAGCCAACCAATTTAGGGAATACTATGAAGACCTTTATAACTTGGGAAAGAGGATCTCCCCTCCTTCCCCCTCTGATATCAATAACTATCTGGCCGATTTGCATCTCCCTTGTATCTCCCCAACTCAGAAAGCCGATTTGGAAGCCCCGTTCACCCTTAATGAACTGCGAAAAGCTATCCTTTCCTTCCCATCTGGAAAAGCCCCAGGCCCTGATGGCTTCGGACATGCCTATTATTCTAAATTCGTAGACATTATCGCCCCTCACCTGCTATCATACTTTTTAGATATAGATAACAAAAACTATTTTACCCCTCAAGCGCTCCAGGCCCATATAACTGTCATTCCTAAGCCAAATAAACCCCCTGATCAGATTTCTAACTACAGGCCAATATCCCTAATTAATGCGGATGTTAAGATATTCGCAAAAATTATATCTACCAGAATAAATCGGGTCCTCCCATCCATAATCCATTATGATCAGGTCGGATTTGTCCCTGGGGGTGAGGCAAAGGACAATACAGTCCGGAACCTACATCTCCTCTGGCATGCCAAGACACAAGGTATCCCCGCGGTCTGGCTCTCCACAGACGCGGAGAAGGCCTTTGACCGGGTCAGCTGGTTATTCCTTAGGGCCACTCTACAAAAATTTGGAATAGGAGACTCCATGCTACATAGAATATTTGCGCTATACAGTTCCCCTAGTGCCCGCATATCACTTAATGGAATACTTTCCCCCCCTTTCAAAATCTCGAACGGTACGAGACAGGGGTGCCCCCTGTCTCCTCTACTGTTCATTTGCTTGCTTGAAGCTTTTGCGTCTAAGATCAGACATAACCAGGGAATTGGGGGTATTGTGGTGGGCCCTGAGACTTACAAATTATCTCTTTTTGCAGACGATGTTCTGTTTACTCTCTCCAACCCGCTCCACTCAATCCCCCTCCTACTGGAGGAACTGGCCACTTTTAATAAATTGACAAACTTTCTTATTAACTATTCCAAGTCTGAGATTTTAGGAGTTTCCTTAACTCCTGAATTAGATCTTGAAATTAGAGCACAGTGCACATTCCGTAGATGTAAAGAATCCTTAAAATACTTGGGAATTTTTCTTACTGACAGCCTGGAAGAAATATATAGACTAAATTATGTTGGTATCAGAGGGGCACTGGAGTGGGACTTATCTTCCTGGCATGCTAGAAATCTATCCTGGTTGGGTAGGATTAACGCAGTCAAAATGACTGCATTCCCTAGACTTTTGTACATTATGCAGGCCCTTCCTATCCCTCTCTCCCCCCGCTACACTATAAAGATTCAACAGATGTTCAGCTCTTTTATTTGGGGAGGTCAAAAACCAAGAATAAATAGAAAGCTAATGACAGACTTAAGGACCCATGGTGGACTGGGAGTTCCCAACATAGAACGATACAGACAGGCAATCTATATCCAGAGGATTCTTGATTGGAGGGTCCATAAAGCACAAAAGAGGTGGGTGCCTTTAGAGGAACATATTAATGGAGATATACGCCTACAAGCCTATTGCTGGCTTCCCCATTTTGATAAAATTATAAAGGACATAGATAACCCATTGACTAGGGAGACCATGGTCCAATGGGAGGTAGCTAACAAGACTAATCCATATCTTTCCTCTAGGCCTTCCCCTCTCACTTCACTGATTCATAATCAGGAGTTTTCCCTGACTGCCTTGGGGATCCAACATACAGACTTAGATCCCCCCCCGGACCTTACTGTTGCCAATCTTTCGAACAATGAACATATCCGTTCTCACAAGAATCTTCAGGAGTTGGGATATGAATGGGCGGGTAATTGGTTTAACTATAGAAAAATACATCACTATATTATGACACACAAACATAGACACAATATGCTGAGACCTATGACCAAATTGGAACAATTGATGTCCATGTCTGACCCATGCAAACACACCCTTTCAAAAATATATGCCATTTTATCCCAACCTCCCCCGGGCAACTTGCCTTGCTCTATCGAGGCATGGGAAAGAGAGTTGGGGGTAATTATCCTTCCCCAGACGGCATCCTCCATATTCACCAATACCAAGTCATCATCCTCATCGGCTACGCTGGTGGAGATGAACTACAAAATTCTCCATAATTGGTACCTTACCCCCAGACGTTTACATACACTATACTCTGCTTCTAGAAATCGTTGCTGGCGTTGCGGACATTTTGGCAGTGGAATGGGACATATGTGGTGGTGGTGCAACAGTATAAACAGTTACTGGAGGGATGTAATATTAGAAATCGAGACCATTTTTCAGACTCAATTACCTCTAGACCCACTTGTATTCCTCCTAAATAAACATATTAAACTCCCCTCCAAGGCCCACAATATTTTATTCCGTATTTGTACTAATGGTGCAAAGTCACTAATTGCTAAAAATTGGAAATCCCCCTCTCCTCCGAGTATTTCAATGTGGAGCCAGAGAGTTACAGACCTCTTGGAACTCGAAGAATACCGATTTTATAAGTTTGGTACCACAGATCATTTCATTTTAGCTCAGGAAATGTGGGATCAATATATGAAGAAAGAACAAAACTAATCACTGACCATCCTCTACCCCCCCCCCCCCTTTTCTAACTCAGACTCAGGACGACTCTTTTAAGTAATAATTCCCTTCTATCTTCGGGGTTTATAGTCCATATCTTTATGCAGACCGGTTAATTTATCGGACGTGATGGCTTAATGCACCTGTGGAGCGCACAAAGGCTATTATCATGTTATTGCTAATGGAAGATTGTATTTTTGTTTCTTTTTTGTCTTGTCTTGTCCTCATCGTTTTTCCTTTCCTTTTCTTTTTGTATTTAAGTATCTGGAAATACACAGATGTTAGTTTATTCATGCAAATACTTTGATTGTTCAGAACTTGTGTTTTATGACCAAGGCGGTCTCTATGTAATGCTGTTGTTTGTTTTTTATGTTTTTGTTTTTTTTCCCCTTTTTTCTCCTATGTTGATCTTTTCTGTAAAGTGAAAATTATTCTTAATAAACAGAATTTGGAATAAAAATTGCCTGAGCTGTGATGCAAAGTTTTCGCATGGCAATTTCTTTATATAGCAAGTGTAATTAATTGTAAAGCTAATTTTACCCCTTGTCTGACAAAAGAAACACACAGGGCCGGATATCCCATTAGGCACAGTAGGCATGTGCCTACAGGCGCATTGCAGTGAGGGGCACCTGCCTGTAGTCAGTGTAATTTTTTTTTTTAGGGCATTAATTTTAGTAAAAATTGTGCTGCCAGCTGCTTAAAGAGTCGAGTGTTTCACAGCAGTCCAGGGAGCCATGAAGGAGAGAGGGGCAATAATTAAAACTAAACCCCTCCCATTTTCGCCAGGCATGTACTCCTGTTGCCTCCCTCACACAGCCAAGCTACATGCTGATGTGGAGCAGACACTTTTTGTTGAAGGAATGAAGGCTTCAGGACAGGTTAGGACTGTACAAGGTTTCTAATGCTGCCTACAACATAACAAGCAGAGCAAACTTTAACCCCTTGGCTACCAGAGAGGATTGCAGTGTATTCACTTCTTATGTGCTGTAGTGCATTTTGATAACCAGGGGGTTAAATTCTGCTTCAGGATGTATGTTTTTGTTCTATAAAGGCATTGGAGGCGAGGAGGTTATGTGGGACTAGCTCCTCTGCTCTTTATTACAAGCTGCAGATTGTGATTTACAGCCTTTAGGGCACTTTGACAACGATGTTTGTAGACTGTAAGGCTGTTGCTATAAATGAAGAGCTTGATTACTAAAGGTTAACTAGCAAAATAACAATGTGTATGTGTGTAAACCACTCACATGGCATATTTGTGTGTGTGTATATATATATGTGTGTGTGTATATATATATATATATATAGTAAAGTAGAAAAAAGTTGCAAGCAGCGGTCTTAAAAGCAAATAGTCTTTATTAGAATATAGGATAAAAACACTCCATGGAATGGCACAAATGCATGCACAAACATTAGTCCGCTAACATGTTTCGGCCTGGGGCCGTAATCATAGCTAATGGACTTAGCACCTGTGTACCTTAAAAAGCACCAGGATAACCCTGATTGGGTAAAAACAAAATCTCACATTGTGATGCTAGTTTAACTCTTTGAGTACTTTTACACAGAAATGTTATATTTCAATTCAGGATTTTCTTATTACAAGGAGCCTGTCACTAGAGAACCTTCCAATAACAAGAATGAGTGTATACAATAACATAAATGACAGCAGAATTATCAAATGAAAACTAATCAAAAGATTATAAACAATAAATTTAACTGTAAACTAAACCGCTGAAAATGCACACCTTAGTGAGCAACTACCAACCTACCAAATTGTGTAACATTTAGATTACAATACAATATGTAGCCATACACATGTAGAGATACTAAAAAAAATACATAACAATATATAATCATAAGCTCTAAACAGTTGCATTATTTCTGTTTCAATGGTGGCAAAAAACGTTACAAAGCCAACAAAGATATAATGAAAAGTTTCCTAATCTGTCATGTTATTGTGATCAGAGTCATGCTATTGGGTGGGGAACAAAAAATAAAACTATTAATCTAAACTAAACTAGAAGAGAGGGAACAATATATTATGAACACTTATTAAAGTGGCTGGATGTTGTGTAATGTATTACCTAGGCACAGCATCATTTCTCATTTCATAAATAAATTTATATATATCATTTTGTTAGATTTAATTTAATTTCATTATGATAAAGGAATATATAAACAAGATTCATATGTCACCAAACAACCCCTGTATTGCCGTCTGAGTGATATTCTCCATGTGGAGTATTCAACGATATGGCTAGTGAATACCTAGCCCCCAGGGGGAAATGTAGGAAAGAAAGGTTCTATATATTAAAAGAACGTTTTAGTGGAGGCATGAAAAATGTCAATATTGCAGAAATGCACGGCAGTGAGTATAATGAATTCGATTTCATCATATTATATTCACACCACAATATAATAAACCATTATATTGTTGCTCCATTGTTACAATAATAATAACAATAATAGTGGTGATAAAGGTGATAAAGGTGATAAAAGGGGGATAGAAACTGGTGCCGCAGAAAAGGGAAAGAAGCCCATGGCAAAAAATCTCTCATTGCCAATAATTGATTAGATCATACTCGGAGTTCAGGCCAGTGGGTACTCGGGTCTGGAGTCTGAAGATCCAAAACATTTCCCTCTTCTGCAGCAACCTATCCCTATCCCCTCCCCTAGGTGGACAGATGACTCTTTCAATAGCCTGCCATTTCAGTGTATTGACACTGCTATGATGATATTTAGCAAAATGCTGCACCAAAGGTGTGGATGCCGTACCTGCCTGTATAGTTGACAGATGATTACGTATGCGGACCTTAACCTCTGTTGTGGTAAGTCCCACGTACTGTAAATGACATTGGGTACAACTGAGGACATAGACCACATATGTGGAAGTACACTTTAAACATGTTTGTATGGGGAACCTTTCACCTGTCACCTCTGATTTAACATTATCCGCAGGGAGGACAAACTCACACACCCTACATTTGTTGTGACATTTGAAAATGCCCCTATGTGTAAGCCAGGAGCTCTGTCGTGTATCGGTTTTGGGTAAGACTGATGGTGACAACATGTTACCTAAAGTGCTTGTTTTCCTATAGGAACACCGCAATCCCTTGGAGACACAATTCTCCAATTTATCATCTGCAGCAAGAAAAGAGAAGTGTTTTTTCACTATTCTGCAAATGTCCTGATATTCCTGGCTGTATTCTGTAACAAAGGTTACTCCTTTGTGGTGTTCCTCAGATAGACTGAGAGCATTACTATTTGTGTCCAGAGTTTGCTTCCTATCAAGCACATCAACCTGATTTCTTGCTTTTTTGATGACATGAGAACTATACCCTCTACTCTTTAATCTGTTTGTCAAATCTTTTGATTGTTCTGTATATTTATCAGGGAGTGTGCAGTTGCGCTTGACCCTAGTGAACTGTCCCTTGGCTACCGCATAGGGTACGTGTCTTGGGTGACAACTACTCGCATGAAGGAGTGTATTTCCTGCTATTGGTTTCCTAAAAATCTCAGTGATCACCCTTCCATCATCCTTACCCTTGATAGTGATGTCCAAAAAGTTTATTTCATTTTCACTCAGTTCATGGGTAAACTTGATTCCAATATTATTGGAGTTCAAGTATGCCACAAAAGATGTGAACTGCATTGTGCTCCCCTTCCATACAAGAAGGAGATCATCAATAAAGCGAACATAAAAGCAAATTAGATGTCTGTAGGAATTTCCATCTCCAAAGACGTGGGACAGCTCCCACCAACCCATAAAGAGGTTGGCATAGGAGGGGGCAAACTTGGCCCCCATAGCTGTCCCACGTCTCTGGAGATAAAACCTATCCTCAAAAGAAAAATAGTTGTGAGTTAACAAAAACTTTAATACTCTGAGTATAAAGCACTGAAAGTTCTCTGAAAAATCAGAATAATGCTCCAGAAAAAAACCAACTGCTGTAAGACCCTCCTCATGAGGGATCGAGGAGTACAATGCTACTACATCAATAGTTGCCCATTTATAGCAAGCACTATTCCACTTAAGTTTGTCCAAAATCATTATATATATATATATAAAACAAAAAAGGTTGATGAGGTAAGGACAGAAGCCCCTAAATCACCCTAAGGCGCTACTATATAGAAATTAGAATGCCCAGAAAGTTTCACCGGGCACCTCTACACACCACCCTAGCTGTAAATGACTTGCAGCCAAATCCAGAAATGCAGAGGTGTCCCTTCACACCTCTAAAACAGTACAAAAAATCAGAGTGCAGGATAGCGCAGGAGAAACAGCTAGTATACACAGATCTAAATAATGGACAATATAATATAATATCATACAGAGTACAAATCAGCGGATCGTGTACCCAGAGCAGAAAAGCAAAAGGCACGATAAAGTAAGGAATCCAGGATATATAGAATATATTGCATATAAGTATATATGTAAGGAGTAAAAAAAACACACAGTCCCAAAGATGGATAAACAATGAGGTCAGAAGAAAATCCTCATCACTTCCTCCCCTTTCAGATGTGCACTTACTTCCAATTACCTCAATCGTATGAGGTAAGAATGTAGAAGAATCACAGATGGGCTAGGCAACTCCCGTAGTATGGATCAGGTTAGTAATAGATCTCTGGAGATTGTAGAATCTTGTCACACTTTACTCATGTAGAAATCCTGCAAACACTCCAGATACTTGTGTTCTCTTAGTGGATGGAAACTACATGGGTTTGTGCGTCAAAATGTAACACAATGTCTATATTTTCCGAGTCAAAAAGATGCTTTATGAAATGCGAGTCGCAGACATCACCCTGTAAAAACTTGTAGTTTGGACGATCTGCAATAGCCTCAAGATTCTTCAAACTAGCACAGTATTCAAGGGCTTCAACAAGAGGCTTCTTGTTACCGGCGGTTTTATAGCATCTCATATGATCATTTCACTTGTTGAAAACTATCCTGATTATCGTATAATTAACCTGGATAAGCTTGAATACTGTGCTAGTAGGAAGATCCCATTGAAAAGATAGGATACGCAATTGACGTAAGGGGATCTGCGGTATGGAAAAGTCGCGGCTGAAAAGTGAGCGTTAGACCCTATTTTGAGTAACTCCAAATACCGGCGGTAGCCTAAAACCAGCGTTAGGAGTCTCTAACGCTGGTTTTCACGGCTAACGCCGAACTCTAAATCTAGGCCTTAGGTTGCATGGACTGACCTTATCAAGAGCAGGGCCAGCTTACTACATCATTCGCAGTTCTTAAACCTTAACTATCTGATTGTGCTGGCTCTCATTAAGTCAGCTAATCCACCAACAATTCCACCATAATGGCGGCTAAAAAAGGGAGTAAGACAGACAAGCAACTGAAAACATCACTCCTGGCTCCATCTGTGTCCTCCTTTTTTCACTCTCAGGAATCTAATACATCTGATGTTGATCACACCCAAGGGACATTGCTACCCCAATCTGACCTGACCTCAACAGTAAACCCTCAAGATTCACTGAAATTCATACAGTCTCAACTAGCCAGTCTGCCATCCAAGACAGATATAGAATCCCTAAAGACTTTTATTAAAGATGAAATAAGAGACTTAAAGAAGGATCTTAATGACATGGGATCCAGAATAGATTATCTGGAAGAGGGCCAAGAACACTTAAATAATGTTGTCAGTTCTAACACTCAACACTTGTCTATCCAGGACTCCATGATTCAGAGTATGCAAGATAAAATAGAGGACCTTGATAATCGGGGAAGGAGAAATAATTTACGGATTCGGGGAATCCCTGAGGAGATCACTCAAGATCAACTTCGAGGGTATGTCAAGGAGTTCTTCCTCTTTCTACTACCACAAGCTCACCCCATTCAGAGTGATGACTTCGAGAGGATTCATAGAGCCCTAAGACCTCCGGCCAAGCCCCCAGCTCCTCCGAGAGATGTTATTCTTAAAATGTTTAAATATACCACCAAAGAACAGATATGGCAGGCAGCAAGATCCCGACATACGATACAGTTTCAGGGTCATAACCTTCAAGTTTACCAAGACCTTTGTCCCCAAACAGTACAGCGGAGAAAAGAGATCCGTTTTATAACCAAGACTCTACAAGATCATAATATTCGATACAGATGGGGCTTCCCCTTTAGCCTAATCATATCACACAATGGCACTCAACTAATCTATAAGAGTTTTTCTGACCTTGATATGCTCTCTCAGAAACTGAATCTTTCCTTTGAACCACCTTCTGAAAAGATTATTGAGTTTCCTACTCGAAAGGATGGCCCAGATGGACAGGCCCCGAAGGATCAACGGCCTAGCTGGCACAAGGTGGCCCCAAAGAGACGCAAAACCACCCCGTCAGCCTCCTCTGCCGACACTTGAGAAAGGACCCCCTGCCCTACATGGTCCACTGTGTCAGCCGCTCTCTACTCTCCACAGAGCGGACATTTGCCCTCTAGGCGGGGCAGGAACCGAACTCTTGAACTATTCACTAAAGAAAGGACATTAGTGGTAGAGTATTACTAACTCTTTGTTTATTGCTTCCCATATGCAGTTATCTTACAATTTATTGTTACAGGGTTTCCCTTTTCCCTACATTTATACTAAGTTAGTGCTGGCTCTCTCATAGAGATCCCCCAGATGTTGTTAAGATTGGGGACAGATGTTCCTCTAACACCTCACCTTATTTTGGGAGTTTGCCCAGTTAAGTTATACCTTATACATTATTTACTATGCCGACTGTTTAGGCACATTATCATTAGATCCCCCTAGAGGGTTAATTGTCATCATTCCACCACCCTTGAATGGTGTACATTAAGTCATTGGTACGCACCGATGAATGTCATATTTGTTTTCATGTTTTGTTTGTATGTTTGTTGTTCTTAACCACCTTCCTTCTTCCAGGCATTGCTTATGTAACCAAAAATGATGTGTTCTCACATTTGATAGTTAGCTTTATTGTTTTTTATTTTGTTGCTTCCACAGGTCATGAAGAGCTTTACATATGGGTTTTTAAACACATTTTTCTGACACTGCTGTCTAATAGAGGTCTAATCTTGCATGTATGTTTGACTATTTACAGAATCTCACAGCCCTGCCAGACTTCTAATACGAGACTTGACTCCCCAAACATTAGATCCCTGTGTCCTGGGTGCCTCTTCCCATTTCAACATCTAGTCCAATTCCACTCTTATAACCATGGCTGTCGACCCTAGAACCCTTCAAATAGTTTCCCATAATGTTAAAGGTCTCAACATTCCTCAAAAAAGGTCCAAAGCATTGAGAGATTATAGTAGGCTTAAATGTGACATTGTCCTACTCCAGGAGACTCACTTTAAAAAAGGATGGGAACCTATACAGTCTCTTAGGAAATTTGGTCAGGTCTTCTTGGCCTCCCACTCTTCCAAACACAATGGGGTGGGTATCCTCATTAAAAACAATATACCTTTTCACCTTTCCAGTATTTTTAGGGATAGAGAGGGTAGACTAATCATTATCACCAGACGTTTATATAATAAGGTGATTACAATAGCCAACATGTATGCCCCTAGCTCTCGCCAAGCACAATTTTTCTCACAAACAAGTAATAAAATATCTGAACACTCCAGGGGGGGTTTGATAGTGGGGGGAGACCTAAATTTGACTCTTGACCCTGAGCTGGACTGCTCCTCTGGAACTTCCTCGGTTCCCCACAAAACATTGAAACATGTTAAACTACAACTATCGAAATTAAATGTACATGATGCTTGGAGAATATACCACCCTCAGACAAAGGATTTTACGTTTTATTCATACCCACACCAGAATTACTCACGTATTGACTACCTCCTTATAGACGTTACCAACCTAGCCCTTGTCCAGGCCTCTGACATCTCCCCTATTACTTGGTCTGACCATGCAATGATTAGCCTCTCTATCAATTGGCCTACCTCTCAGAGACAACACCTCTCCTGGAAATTAGACGAGACCTTATTGACTGACCCCTTAGTGGACATTCAGTTACGCCAACTGTTAGAATCATACTTTCTAATAAATGCTACTCCTGGAGTGAATCCACTTCACATCTGGGAAGCGCATAAATGCGTCATTAGGGGGGAGCTAATTTCCATTAAAGCTGCTAGGAATAAGCAGAATTCGCATGCATTAAAAAATCTCCTAGAGGAGCTGGAAAAATTACAGGACTCACACAAAAGGTTTCCCAAGGCACACTCATTGTTAACACATATTCAACATAAACGTAACCAACTTGACCTTTTATTGGGCGTTGAAACCAAACGCAGAGCTCTCTTTCTGAAGAGAAGGTTCTATGAGGGGGGAAACAAACAGGGTAAAATGTTGGCTAGACTATTGAGATATAGATCCTCTAGGAAATATATTATGTCTATCACAAATAAGAAAGGGAAGACTTGGTATACATCCACCGACATAGCCAACCAATTTAGGGAATACTATGAAGACCTTTATAACTTGGGAAAGAGGATCTCCCCTCCTTCCCCCTCTGATATCAATAACTATCTGGCCGATTTGCATCTCCCTTGTATCTCCCCAACTCAGAAAGCCGATTTGGAAGCCCCGTTCACCCTTAATGAACTGCGAAAAGCTATCCTTTCCTTCCCATCTGGAAAAGCCCCAGGCCCTGATGGCTTCGGACATGCCTATTATTCTAAATTCGTAGACATTATCGCCCCTCACCTGCTATCATACTTTTTAGATATAGATAACAAAAACTATTTTACCCCTCAAGCGCTCCAGGCCCATATAACTGTCATTCCTAAGCCAAATAAACCCCCTGATCAGATTTCTAACTACAGGCCAATATCCCTAATTAATGCGGATGTTAAGATATTCGCAAAAATTATATCTACCAGAATAAATCGGGTCCTCCCATCCATAATCCATTATGATCAGGTCGGATTTGTCCCTGGGGGTGAGGCAAAGGACAATACAGTCCGGAACCTACATCTCCTCTGGCATGCCAAGACACAAGGTATCCCCGCGGTCTGGCTCTCCACAGACGCGGAGAAGGCCTTTGACCGGGTCAGCTGGTTATTCCTTAGGGCCACTCTACAAAAATTTGGAATAGGAGACTCCATGCTACATAGAATATTTGCGCTATACAGTTCCCCTAGTGCCCGCATATCACTTAATGGAATACTTTCCCCCCCTTTCAAAATCTCGAACGGTACGAGACAGGGGTGCCCCCTGTCTCCTCTACTGTTCATTTGCTTGCTTGAAGCTTTTGCGTCTAAGATCAGACATAACCAGGGAATTGGGGGTATTGTGGTGGGCCCTGAGACTTACAAATTATCTCTTTTTGCAGACGATGTTCTGTTTACTCTCTCCAACCCGCTCCACTCAATCCCCCTCCTACTGGAGGAACTGGCCACTTTTAATAAATTGACAAACTTTCTTATTAACTATTCCAAGTCTGAGATTTTAGGAGTTTCCTTAACTCCTGAATTAGATCTTGAAATTAGAGCACAGTGCACATTCCGTAGATGTAAAGAATCCTTAAAATACTTGGGAATTTTTCTTACTGACAGCCTGGAAGAAATATATAGACTAAATTATGTTGGTATCAGAGGGGCACTGGAGCGGGACTTATCTTCCTGGCATGCTAGAAATCTATCCTGGTTGGGTAGGATTAACGCAGTCAAAATGACTGCATTCCCTAGACTTTTGTACATTATGCAGGCCCTTCCTATCCCTCTCTCCCCCCGCTACACTATAAAGATTCAACAGATGTTCAGCTCTTTTATTTGGGGAGGTCGAAAACCAAGAATAAATAGAAAGCTAATGACAGACTTAAGGACCCATGGTGGACTGGGAGTTCCCAACATAGAACGATACAGACAGGCAATCTATATCCAGAGGATTCTTGATTGGAGGGTCCATAAAGCACAAAAGAGGTGGGTGCCTTTAGAGGAACATATTAATGGAGATATACGCCTACAAGCCTATTGCTGGCTTCCCCATTTTGATAAAATTATAAAGGACATAGATAACCCATTGACTAGGGAGACCATGGTCCAATGGGAGGTAGCTAACAAGACTAATCCATATCTTTCCTCTAGGCCTTCCCCTCTCACTTCACTGATTCATAATCAGGAGTTTTCCCTGACTGCCTTGGGGATCCAACATACAGACTTAGATCCCCCCCCGGACCTTACTGTTGCCAATCTTTCGAACAATGAACATATCCGTTCTCACAAGAATCTTCAGTAGTTGGGATATGAATGGGCGGGTAATTGGTTTAACTATAGAAAAATACATCACTATATTATGACACACAAACATAGACACAATATGCTGAGACCTATGACCAAATTGGAACAATTGATGTCCATGTCTGACCCATGCAAACACACCCTTTCAAAAATATATGCCATTTTATCCCAACCTCCCCCGGGCAACTTGCCTTGCTCTATCGAGGCATGGGAAAGAGAGTTGGGGGTAATTATCCTTCCCCAGACGGCATCCTCCATATTCACCAATACCAAGTCATCATCCTCATCGGCTACGCTGGTGGAGATGAACTACAAAATTCTCCATAATTGGTACCTTACCCCCAGACGTTTACATACACTATACTCTGCTTCTAGAAATCGTTGCTGGCGTTGCGGACATTTTGGCAGTGGAATGGGACATATGTGGTGGTGGTGCAACAGTATAAACAGTTACTGGAGGGATATAATATTAGAAATCGAGACCATTTTTCAGACTCAATTACCTCTAGACCCACTTGTATTCCTCCTAAATAAACATATTAAACTCCCCTCCAAGGCCCACAATATTTTATTCCGTATTTGTACTAATGGTGCAAAGTCACTAATTGCTAAAAATTGGAAATCCCCCTCTCCTCCGAGTATTTCAATGTGGAGCCAGAGAGTTACAGACCTCTTGGAACTCGAAGAATACCGATTTTATAAGTTTGGTACCACAGATCATTTCATTTTAGCTCAGGAAATGTGGGATCAATATATGAAGAAAGACCAAAACTAATCACTGACCATCCTCTACCCCCCCCCCCCTTTTCTAACTCAGACTCAGGACGACTCTTTTAAGTAATAATTCCCTTCTATCTTCGGGGTTTATAGTCCATATCTTTATGCAGACCGGTTAATTTATCGGACGTGATGGCTTAATGCACCTGTGGAGCGCACAAAGGCTATTATCATGTTATTGCTAATGGAAGATTGTATTTTTGTTTCTTTTTTGTCTTGTCTTGTCCTCATCGTTTTTCCTTTCCTTTTCTTTTTGTATTTAAGTATCTGGAAATACACAGATGTTAGTTTATTCATGCAAATACTTTGATTGTTCAGAACTTGTGTTTTATGACTAAGGCGGTCTCTATGTAATGCTGTTGTTTGTTTTTTATGTTTTTGTTTTTTTTCCCCTTTTTTCTCCTATGTTGATCTTTTCTGTAAAGTGAAAATTATTCTTAATAAACAGAATTTGGAATAAAAATTGCCTGAGCTGTGATGCAAAGTTTTCGCATGGCAATTTCTTTATATAGCAAGTGTAATTAATTGTAAAGCTAATTTTACCCCTTGTCTGACAAAAGAAACACACAGGGCCGGATATCCCATTAGGCACAGTAGGCATGTGCCTACAGGCGAATTGCAGTGAGGGGCACCTGCCTGTAGTCAGTGTAATTTTTTTTTTTTTTTTTTTAGGGCATTAATTTTAGTAAGAATTGTGCTGCCAGCTGCTTAAAGAGTCGAGTGTTTCACAGCAGTCCAGGGAGCCATGAAGGAGAGAGGGGCAATAATTAAAACTAAACCCCTCCCATTTTCGCCAGGCATGTACTCCTGTTGCCTCCCTCACACAGCCAAGCTACATGCTGATGTGGAGCAGACACTTTTTGTTGAAGGAATGAAGGCTTCAGGACAGGTTAGGACTGTACAAGGTTTCTAATGCTGCCTACAACATAACAAGCAGAGCAAACTTTAACCCCTTGGCTACCAGAGAGGATTGCAGTGTATTCACTTCTTATGTGCTGTAGTGCATTTTGATAACCAGGGGGTTAAATTCTGCTTCAGGATGTATGTTTTTGTTCTATAAAGGCATTGGAGGCGAGGAGGTTATGTGGGACTAGCTCCTCTGCTCTTTATTACAAGCTGCAGATTGTGATTTACAGCCTTGAGGGCACTTTGACAACGATGTTTGTAGACTGTAAGGCTGTTGCTATAAATGAAGAGCTTGATTACTAAAGGTTAACTAGCAAAATAACAATGTGTATGTGTGTAAACCACTCACATGGCATATTTGTGTGTGTGTATATATATATATGTGTGTGTGTATATATATATATATATATATATATATATATATATATATATATATATATATATAAAACAAAAAAGGTCGATGAGGTAAGGACAGAAGCCCCTAAATCACCCTAAGGCGCTACTATATAGAAATTAGAATGCCCAGAAAGTTTCACCGGGCACCTCTACACACCACCCTAGCTGTAAATGACTTGCAGCCAAATCCAGAAATGCAGAGGTGTCCCTTCACACCTCTAAAACAGTACAAAAAATCAGAGTGCAGGATAGCGCAGGAGAAACAGCTAGTATACACAGATCTAAATAATGGACAATATAATATAATATCATACAGAGTACAAATCAGCGGATCGTGTACCCAGAGCAGAAAAGCAAAAGGCACAATAAAATAAGGAATCCAGAGTATATAGAATATATTGCATATAAGTATATATGTAAGGAGTAAAAAAAACACACAGTCCCAAAGATGGATAAACAATGAGGTCAGAAGAAAATCCTCATCACTTCCTCCCCTTTCAGATGTGCACTTACTTCCAATTACCTCAATCGTATGAGGTAAGAATGTAGCAGAATCACAGATGGGCTAGGCAACTCCCGTAGTATGGATCAGGTTAGTAATAGATCTCTGGAGATTGTAGAATCTTGTCACACTTTACTCATGTAGAAATCCTGCAAACACTCCAGATACTTGTGTTCTCTTAGTGGATGGAAACTACATGGGTTTGTGCGTCAAAATGTAACACAATGTCTATATTTTCCGAGTCAAAAAGATGCTTTATGAAATGCGAGTCGCAGACATCACCCTGTAAAAACTTGTAGTTTGGACGATCTGCAATAGCCTCAAGATTCTTCAAACTAGCACAGTATTCAAGGGCTTCAACAAGAGGCTTCTTGTTACCGGCGGAGCCGGTTTTATAGCATCTCATATGATCATTTCACTTGTTGAAAACTATCCTGATTATCGTATAATTAACCTGGATAAGCTTGAATACTGTGCTAGTTTGAAGAATCTTGAGGCTATTGCAGATCGTCCAAACTACAAGTTTTTACAGGGTGATGTCTGCGACTCGCATTTCATAAAGCATCTTTTTGACTCGGAAAATATAGACATTGTGTTAAATTTTGCCGCACAAACCCATGTAGTTTCCATCCACTAAGAGAGCACAAGTATCTGGAGTGTTTGCAGGATTTCTACATGAGTAAAGTGTGACAAGATTCTACAATCTCCAGAGATCTATTACTAACCTGATCCATACTATGGGAGTTGCCTAGCCCATCTGTGATTCTGCTCCATTCTTACCTCATACGATTGAGGTAATTGGAAGTAAGTGCACATCTGAAAGGGGAGGAAGTGACCTCATTGTTTATCCTTCTTTGGGACCGTGTGTTTTTTTACTCCTTACATATATACTTATATACAATATATTCTATATACTCTGGATTCCTTATCTTATTGTGCCTTTTGCTTTTCTGCTCTGGGTACACGATCCGCTGATTTGTACTCTGTATGATATTATATCGTCCATTATTTAGATCTGTGTATACTAGCTGTTTCTCCTGCGCTATCCTGCACTCTTTGATTTTTTATTTATATGTGTGTGTGTGTGTGTGTATATATATATATATATATATATGTGTGTGTGTATGTATGTGTGTATATATATATATATATATATATATATATATATACATACACATTACATTGAAAATTGTTCATCTGTTATTTTATCTAGTGAGTGTGGTATGTTTATGTTTTGTGGTAAATTGAATTTAAACCCTGACTCGTGACTCCTAATTTTCTGGATTATTTACTATAGATCTATATACAAATACCACTCTCTAGGTCCTAAAAGTAGAGCTCCTAAATATTCTTACTGCCTTCTAATTTTACAGGGATTGACCCCTGGATTACATATAATCTACACTCCATTTTTTTCCTTTGAGAGCAACACCATATTATATTTATATTACAGAACAAAATAAATTTAACATCTGTGTGTATTTGTACACACAAGATTTTTTTCATGTAGTGGAAAAAATACCTACATTTTATATTTTCTTCCACTGGCTGCAAAGTTTGTGTCAGGGTTTTTTCCCTGTTGTTTGCCATGTGCTGCTGGCAGCCATTTTACTCACCTCTGTTCCTGACTATGGTGCACTGTGGGGGATGCTGCTCATTTCCTACACTTCCTTTTATGGCCAGACTGGTGTGCATCATCCATGTGAGAAAGGATGCAGTCTCAGAATTGTGATGTCATCACTTATTATTTAAAGGGCCTCTGTTCAGTATGCTTTACCTTTGCGTTGTCTCAGACCTGTTTGTGAGAGTTCCTGTGTATTACCTGGCTGCCTGACGTCCTTCCTGGTTCCTGATCCCTGGCTTGTTCCTGACTTTGCTGTTTTCCTTGTTCCTGATTCCGGCTAGTTTGACTATTCGCTTTGGCTCCTGACTCGGCTCGTCTGACTACCAGCTCTGGTTTTGACTCCTGGCTTGTTATTTGACTTGTGGACTTTTTATTATTTTTTGCTATGAATAAAGGTGTGATTATTTTTGCACTTCTCGTCTCTGTCTGATTCCTGGCACCCTGACATTACGCAAAGGCCATGAATCCTGATGGTGCTAATAATCCACCTTTACCTGCCATCATTTCCAGGATGGATGAACAGGATCACCGCTTGGATCAATTTGCACTAGCCCTGCAAACCCTGCTGACTCGCACTGCACATTTGGACCAAAGTGTCCCGGAAGTTATGGCTGCTCCTGTTTCCGCTGCTGCACCTATACCTACCAGGAGCATGTAAGGTTCTGCACCTCTACCTCAGCGATATGGAGGCGATCCTATTCAGTGCAGAGGGTTTTTGAACCAGGTGGGCATTTACTTTGAGATGTTACCTCAGGCGTTTCACTCTGACTGAGCTAAGGTGGGATTTCTCATCTTGCCTGGGCTAATCCCTTGTGGGAGACTAATAAACCTGTGATTTCAAATTACCCTGAATTTGTGGCCTCCTTTCGAAAGGTATTTGATATTCCGGCTCGCTCCTCCTCTGCTGCTAAACGACTCATGTCCATTCAGCAAGGTACAAGATCTGTTGCTCAGTATGCTATTGAGTTTCGTACGCTTGCCGCAGAGGTAGGTTGGAACAATGAAGCACTTGTTGCCGCCTTCTTTCATGGGCTCTCTGATGCGATTAAAGACGAAGTTGCTGCCAGAGATTTACCAGAGGATCTCGAGGCATTGGTGTCTTTTTTGATCCTAATTGACATCAGACTCAGAGAGAGGTCCTCTTTCAAGGAGCTCTTGTGGAAGCCTCCTGTTCCGTTGTCTCCTACGTGTTCGTTCCCACCTATGCCTCCCTCTCCTCCCATGCCTCCTGGTCCCAAGTCACCAGGTACTGCTGAGCCAATACAGTTGGGATTCATGCGTCTCTCTGCGGCGGAGAGGACCTTTAGGAGGAGGGAGGGGCTCTGCCTCTATTGTGTGTTACAGGTTCCACCTTTTAAAGTCTTGTCCTACACGGCCGGGAAACGCTCACACCTAAGGTCCTGTCGGGGGCAGACCTTGGGTGGTTTATCCTCGTCCCCAGAAGCGCTTAAGGAGAAATATTTTGTCACGGTTGTCTTTTCCTGGGTGGACTCCTCCATAGTCACTCAGGCTCTTGTTGACTCCGGTGCTGCGGGCTATTTCATTGACAGTGTTTTTGTATCAAAGCACTCCATTCCTGTTTTGCCTCGGTCCATTCCGCTTGCTATTGAGGCCATTGATGGCAGGCCCCTTCAACCCGCACTCGTTACTCACGAAACTGCTCCGTTGTCCATGGCTGTTGGGGCTCTCCATTTTGAAACCCTCCAGTTCCAGGTGATAAACTCTCTGCATTTTCCGGTTGTTCTGGGTTATCCCTGGCTCCAAAAGCACAATCCCAGTCTCGACTGGCGCAGGTCCGAAATTTTGTTGTGGTCCCCGCAATGTATTTCCACTTGTCTTCAGAAACCAGTTAAAGTCTTGTGCACTTCTTTGGTATCTCAATTGCCAGAGGAGTACCGAGAGTTCCTAGACGTGTTTGAAAAGGTGCGTGCTGGTACGTTGCCTCCTTACCGGTCTTACGATTGTGCCATAGACCTGCAACCCGGAGCCATTCCTCCTTGGGCCGGGTGTACCCTCTGTCTGTTGCAGAGAATTGTGCTATGGAGGAGTATGTTGCCGATGCTCTGTCGCTGGGAATCATCCGCATATCCTGCTCTCCTGCAGGGGCTATCTTCTTCTTTGTGAAGAAAAAGGGTGGCGAGTTAAGACCTTGTATCGATTATAGGGGTCTTAATCGTCTTACCATTAAGAATGCTTACCCTATTCCGCTCATTACGGAACTCTTTGACCGCCTCAAGGGAGCTACGGTCTTTACTAAACTTGATTTGAGAGGAGCGTACAATCTCGTTAGGATTAAGTAGGGTCACGAATGGAAAACAGCATTTAACACCAGGAGCGGGCATTATGAGTATCTTGTAATGCCCTTTGGCCTATGTAATGCTCCTGCTGTTTTTCAGGAATTTATTAATGATGTCCTATGAGATATGTTGCAACAGTGTGTTGTGGTGTACTTAGACGACATCCTCATAACTCATCCACACTTGAGGCTCATTGTTCTGATGTTTCACAGGTTCTTCAGAGACTATGTGAGAATGGCCTGTTTTGTTAACTCAAGAAATGTGAGTTCCATCAGACTCAAGTAACCTTCCTAGGTTATGTTATCTCCGTTGCAGGGTTCTCCATGGATCCTGACAAGTTATCTGCAGTTCTGCAGTGACCTCGCCCAGTTGGTCTTCGGTCTATTCAATATTTGTTGGGGTTCGCCAATTACTATAGAAAGTTTATTAAAAACTTTTCTTCCTTGGTCAAACCTATCACAGACATGACCCGTAAAGAGAATGATCCACTCCATTGCTCACCTACTGCCATTAAGGCCTTTGATATTCTTAAGACTGCCTTTGCTGCCGCTCCAGTTCTGGCTCATCCTAACCCTGTCCTGCCTTTCATTCTTGAGGTCGATGCGTCTGAGACTGGAGTAGGTGCCCTCTTGTCTCAACGTCCTACGCCTGACGGTTCCTTGCATCCGTGTGGTTTCTTCTCTAAGAAACTGTCTCCAGCGGAGTGCAATTATGAAATTGGCGACAGGGAATTACTGGCCATAATTTTGGCACTTAAGGAATGGAGGCATCTTCCCGAGGGTACTAGTGTGCCAGTGCTCATTCTTACTGACCACAAGAATTTAACTTATCTATCTGAAGCAAAACGTTTGTCGTCCCGACAGGCCAGATGGGCGCTATTGTTATCTCGGTTTAATTATGTGGTCTCCTACCTGCCTGGTAGTAAGAATGTTAGGGCTGATGCCTTCTCTCAACAATTTTCGCCTTTGTCCAAGGAGGAGTCTGTACCTACTCCTGTTATACCTCCTGACCATATTTTGGCTACCATACATACTAATTTGACTTCTCCCTTGGGGAGGAGATCCTGGCTGCACAAACCAATGCTCCTCCTGAGAAACCTAGTGGTAAGTGTTTTATTCCTGAGAATTTTCAAACTAAACTTTTGCACACTTGCCACTATCCTAAAGCCGCAGGTCACCCAGGCAAGAACCAAATGATTTGGTCTGTCACTCGACAATTCTGGTGGCCAGGTCTTCGTTCTGATGTTGCTGCGTATGTTGCCTCCAGCTCAGTGTGTGCACAGAATAAGACTCCTCGACGTCTTCCTGTGGGTCTTCTTCAACCTATTGCTAATGGTGAGCGTCCTTGGACACATCTTTCCATTGACTTCATTGTCGAGCTACCTGTTTCTAATGGCAATACTGTTATCCTTATGGTGGTTGACCGTTTTTCTAAAATGTCACATTGCATTCCCTTGATGAAGCTGCCTACCGCTCAGGAGCTTGCTTCAATTTTTGCCTGGGAGGTCTTCCGTTTACATGGGTTACCCAAGAAGATAGTGTCGGACCGGGGTAGCCAGTTTGTCTCAAGATTTTGGCATTCCTTTTGTGCTCAAATGGGGATCCAGCTTTCCTTCTCCTCGGCATATCACCCTCAATCCAATGGGGCTGCGAAACGGTCTAATCAAGCTCTGGAACAGTTCCTCCATTGCTATGTCTCAGATCACCACAATAACTGGTCTGAACTATTACCTTGGGCAGAGTTTGCTCATAATAGTGCTATTAATGCTTCCTCCAAGTTATCCCCGTTCATGGCGAATTTTGGTTTTCAACCATCCTTGTTGCCAGATTCATTAATGTCTCAGGGTATTCCGGCTTTGGAGGAGCATCTCTGGCAACTCCGTTCCACGTTCTGCACCTTCCTACCAGGTTGGTGAGAGAGTTTGGCTGTCCTCCCACAACTTGAACCTTCGTGTGCCTTCCAATAAATTGGCTCACTGTTATGTTGGTCCTTTTCGAATACTCCGACGGGTTAATCCTGTGGTCTACGCTCTTGACCTTCCTCCTGCTATGCGCATCTCCAATGTTTTCATGTCTCCCTCTTGAAACCATTGGTTTGTAATCGGTTTACCACTGTGTTGCCTTGTCCCCGTCCTATCTTTGTTGACAACCATGAGGAGTATGAGGTCAGCAGCATTATTGACTCTCGTATGTCCAGGGGCCGTGTACAGTATTTGGTTCACTGGAGGGGATACGGTCCGGAGGAGCATTCTTGGGTTCCCTCCTCTGATGTTCATGCTCCTGCCCTCCTCCGTGCCTTCCATGCCCATTTCCCCAATAATCCTTTTGTCCTTCCATGGGGGAGGTGTCGTTGAGGGGAGGGTACTGTCAGGGTTTTTTCCCTGTTGTGTTTGCCATGTGCTGCTGGCAGCCATTTTACTCACCTCTCTTCCTGACTATGGTGCATTGTGGGGGATGCTGCTCATTTCCTGCACTTCCTTTTATGGCCAGACTGGTGTGCATCATCCATGTGAGACAGGATGCAGTCTCAGAATTGTGATGTCATCACTTATTATTTAAAGGGCCTCTGTTCAGTATGCTTTACCTTTGCGTTGTCTCAGACCTGTTTGTGAGAGTTCCTGTGTATTACCTGGCTGCCTGATGTCCTTCCTGGTTCCTGATCCCTGACTTGTTCCTGACTCTGCTGTTTTCCTTGTTCCTGATTCCGGCTCATCTGACTATTCGCTTTGGCTCCTGACTCGGCTCGTCTGACTACCAGCTCTGGTTTTGACTCCTTGTTATTTGACTTGTGGACTTTTTATTATTTTTTGCTATTTATAAAGGTGTGATTATTTTTGCACTTCTCGTCTGATTCCTGGCACCCTGACATATGGGCAACATTTTCAGTTCCAACCAACCTTTAATTTCTTTGTGGGAGGGATGTCCGGGGTGGCTGCCATGACAAGCAGCAATATTGGGAGCTATAAAAAGTGG
Organism: Bombina bombina; assembly: GCF_027579735.1. Taxonomy (NCBI): domain Eukaryota; kingdom Metazoa; phylum Chordata; class Amphibia; order Anura; family Bombinatoridae; genus Bombina; species Bombina bombina. Next base: position 59,218,153 of record NC_069504.1, on the reverse strand, counting down.
CTGCTCCCCAACATTAGAAGGACTTTTTAATTTGGTATATGTTAAGGGCTACCTACAGTCTAGATATTTTACGGCATCAACAATTTCTTTAATTTTAAAAAAAGATAAGGACCCAGAAGAATTAAGTTCATACAGACCTATTTCGTAGTTAAACAACGACTACAGTATTTATGAGTATTATTGCACAAAGACTGAAGAAAGAAATGGGCCCGTTAATCCACAAAGACCAAGTGGGTTTTATGCCAAATAGAAACTCAACGACCAATCTGAGGAAATTACAACTGACAATTGATTACTATTGGTATCAAGTCAAAAGAGAAATCTGTAGAATTAAAGCAAGTATGGCTATTACGTCAATAGATGCGGAAAAAGCATTTGATATGATTACTTGGGACCACTTATTTACGACAATAGAAACATTTGGGATTACAGGTTCATTCCTCAGAATGGTGCTGTTGATATACAAAAAACCACAGGCCAACAAATTAATTATTGGCGGTATTTCTCCTAACTTTTTTCTCCAGAAAGGAAGCAGGCAATGGTGTCCGCTCTCTCCTTATCTGTTTAATTTGGCCATTGAACCATTGGCTATTTATTTGAGAAAAGAAATCAAGGGTATATGGTTAGGGAAAAGGAAAATTACCCTGCTATTATATGCAGATGATTTATTAGTCTTCATAAAGTACACTAAGAGAAATATCCCTATTTTTATTCAGGTCCTGGAAAAGTTTAGTATGTTTTCAGGCTATAAAGTGAATATCAACAAATCAGAGACTTTCTGGATCCATAAAAACAAACGGCGAGATTACGAGTTTTGCGTTAGGAGCTGTGCGGTGCTAACGAGCAGTTTATTGTCACCCCTCACTTACCTGCAGCGCTGGTATTACAGGTTTTCTGAAACCCGGCGTTAAAAGGCAAGAAGTGAGCGCAGAGCAAAATTGAGCTCCAAACTTCACTTCAGTACCAGCGCTGCTTAAGTCAGTGGTGAGCTGGTCGTACGTGTTCGTGCACAATTTCCCCATAGACATAAATGGGGAGAGCCGGCTGAGAAAAAGTCTAACACCTACCAAAAAGCAGCGTAAAACTCAGTAACGCAGCCCCATTGATTCCTATGGGGAAACACATTTTATGTTTACACCTAACACCCTAACATGAACCCCGAGTCTAAACACCCCTAATCTTACACTTATTAACCCCTAATCCCCCCTCTGACATCGCCGACACCTACATTATACGTATGAACCTCTAATCTGCTGCCCCCAACATCGCCGACACCTACATTATATTTATTAACCCCTAATCTGTCGCCGACACTATATTAAATTTATTAACCCCTAACACCCCATAGCTTAAATATAGTTTACATAAATCTAAATAAAATTACTATCATTAACTACATTATTCCTTTTTTAAAACTAAATACTTACCTATAAAATAAACCCTAAGCTAGCTACAATATAACTAATAGTTACAGTGTATCTAGCTTAGGGTTTATTTTTATTTTACAGGCAAGTTTGTATTTATTTTAACTAGGTAGAATAGTTACTAAATAGTTATTAACTATTTAATAACTACCTAGCTAAAATAAATACAAATTTACCTGTAAAATAAAACCTAACCTAAGTTATAATTAAATAAATTCCCTACATTAAATACAATTAAATAAATTAAATTAGCTAAATCACACAAAAAAACACTAAATTACAGAAAATAAAAAACAAATTACAGATCTTTAAACTAATTACACCTAATCTAATAGCCCTATCAAAATAAAAAAGCCCTCCCAAAATAAAAAAAAACCCTAGTCTAAACCAAACTACCAATATCCCTTAAAAGGGCCTTTTGCGGGCCATTGCCCCAAAGAAATCAGCTCTTTACCTGTAAATAAAAATACAAACACCCACCCCCAACAGTAAAACCCACCACCCACACAACCAACCCCCCACATAAAATACTAACTAAAAAAACCTAAGCTCCCCATTGCTCTGAAAAGGGCATTTGGATGGGCATTTAGCTCTATTGCAGCCCAAAGTCCCTAATCTAAAAAATAAACCCACCCAATACACCCTTAAAAAAAATCCTAACACTAATCCCCGAAGATTCATTTACCGGGAGAAGTCTTCATCCAAGCGGCAAGATGTCCTCAACGAAGCCGGCAGAAGTGGTCCTCCAGATGGGCAGAAGTCTTCATCCAGACGGCAACTTCTATCTTCATCCTTGCGGCGCGGGTCCATCTTCAAGACATCCAACGCGGAGCATCCTCTTCAAACGACGGCTTCTTCGTAATGAATATCACTTTAAAGGACCAGTCAACACTGTACATTTGCATAATCAAGAAATACATGATAAGAAGACAATGCAATAGCACTTAGTCTGAACTTCAAATGAGTAGTAGATTTTTGTTAAATAAATTGCAAAGTTATGCCTATTTCCACTCCCCCTGTATCATGTGACAGCCATCAGCCAATCACAAATGCATATACGTATATGCTGTGAATTCTTGCACATGCTCAGTAGGAGTTGGTGTAAATATAAAAAGACTGTGCACATTTTGTTAATGGAAGTAAATTGGAAAGTTGTTTAAAATTGCATGCTCTAGGTTCCGGTGGAGGAGGAGCTACATGCAGGTGCTGCACAGGTGCTGCACAGGTGCTGCTTAGCTCGTCTCTCCAGTCACTGGGAAATTGGTGGAAGGCTCCCGCACCAGCTCCAGGCTTTGGGGCTATTCCCCTGACAGATACCGCAGATCTACTCCAGAACCTCGCAGTGGCACGCCATCCCACTGTGCTGAGCCCCTTTGCTGGCTAATTGGTACCCCTGACTACAGTTTGTGCCCACCGTCCATCTGGCTTTGGAAGCAATTTGAGGCTGTCGGTGCCTCAGCTGGTTGTTCCTGATCCTACTTTGTGGTCCCGCTACCCCTCTGAGGTCCAGCTCCCCCCCCCCTCCGTGCGACTACCACCCCTGATTGAACTATCTCTACAACAACAACCCGCAGCTTTCTCAACTTACCTGTTGCCCCTTTGGTCACGGCGGGTCTCGCCGCCCTGGGCTCGTCCCTCCCCCTCCCCCACCGGTGCTGCGCGGGAGGGAGTTGGACTCGGACGGGCTGCTGGATCTGGCGTGTGGGCGCCTCTTCGCCTCGCTGCCCGCTTGGAGCGGAGCTATCCTCTCCCCCCCCACCGGTGCTGCGTGGGGGGAGTTGCCTGTGTTCTCTGTTTGGGGCGGAGGAACTCTGGTCCTGCTGATCTCGACTAGTCCTGCGGCGGCTCGGAATCGGATGCCGCGGGTGGTAGGTGGACCAACAGCGCAGGAGGGGGTGAGTGAGTCTCTTCTAAAAAGTAGCGTGATATACACTGAACGGTAACGGTAAAAAACCGCAGAATTCACAAGAAGACACTGTTATTATGGAACAATGCTGAGGCGGGATAGTTGAACCTGACACATAGAACTGATGACTGCATAAATTGAAGGGGCATTATAAGAAATCTCTACTTAAATTAAATGGACATATATCTGAGTTGGGGCATTTTTGAAATATCTCAGACTGAGAACACTACAAATTCCAGTTTAATAGACTGCCTAACGATTTGACTAGATCCATGTTCATATATGTTACAAGAGGACATTTCTAACATAGTGTAACATTGAAACAAGATAGCAAATACAGTTTTGTAGTTAAGTCTAATTGATGCACGTTGGATTGAGAATACTACAAAACCTTAATTTAACAGGTTGTTTAATGCTGTAATCAAACTTCTGTCCTCATATGTTACTGGATTTGTTTTTCCTTCTTTCTCCTTCCACCTCTCTGCTTCCTTTCTTTTCCTACCTTTTTTGCCTAAAACATAGTGTAATAATACAGATGGTTGTATTCCTAATCTCATTATGTGCTTAGTAATAGGGGTATAGGTAGTAACCCCTTACCCTGCAAAATAATTGCAGAAACTAATACAGCGCTAGATACATCACAGGGGTTAAAAAAAAGGGGTGTTTAATTGAGATCCTGCACGGACCTAGAAAAAAGCTCTGCATATTACTACTGGCTCAAAAACAGATAGTCTCATACATCCACTTTTTTCCTTTTTTTACTTAAAAGACTGAAAGTCTTTGACCACATTATATTGAAGACTACTGATCTATAAGAAAACAAATACAAATTTAGCACTGGGTAATAACTGTGAGACCTAGATCTTTGAAAGGTCTCATCTTGTAGTTCCCCCTAACATCAAAATATTTGAAAGTACTAGGAATTTGCCCTTTTTTTTTTTTTTTTTTTGTTTGTTTGTTCTTCCCCTCTCTCCCCTCCCCCACTTAGACTCACAAACCACTTTACTCACACACTATAAATAAGATTCTCACACACACAGTTCTCAACCTTCAATCGGCTTACTCCTAGCACTCACTTCCTTGACTGTTTGGTTTTTTTTTTTTTTTTTTTTTTTTCTAAGGGGCCTTGTCTCATCCCACAAAACACTGCACTCTTTCCCTTTTCTCATAAAATTTGTACCACAATTGGATAAATCCAATTGAAAGTTATCACTTGAATTGGTGCAATTATAAGCACCTCACGGCTCAATCACGTTGCACGGGCCATTTACTAATCTCCCACTTTGTTTTTCCCCTCTCACATTCCCATCTTTTTCTTTTCCCCTAGGAATTTTTTTTTTTTTTTTTTTTTTTTTTCTCTTCTCCAATTTTCATAAACTAGTATATGGATAAATTCCTTGGCATTCCCTATAAAACACCTTCACCAGGAATGGCAGGTAGACAGAGAGATAAGAAATCCAGGAGCACACAGGACCCAGTGACTGACACTCAATTAATCCCAACAAGTACAGCTACATCTGAATTATTAAATGTCCAAAACTTAGTTGCCAATATCTCTGACGCTCTCTCTCCTAAATTCGATGCTCTAAGGATGGAGATTAAGCAGGATATTTCCTCCCTATCACAGGAAATTAGACAATTCTCCTCAAGAATGCAGGAGGTTGAACAGAGAGTATCAGATTTAGAAGATACAGTAGTAACACAAGGCACTAAGATGGATAGTATCAACAGCAGTAACCAAAAAATTCTTATGAGACTAGAAGATCTAGAAAACCGCAGTAGAAGAAACAACATTAGAATAATAGGCCTCCCAGAGGAGAAACAATATGAGGACTTAGCTTTTTTTGTTTCTGATACACTTAAGACAGCCCTCAAACTCCCACCCTTGTATAATAACATCCTGGTAGAGCGGGCCCATAGACTGGGTCCAGTACAGTCAGCCCAAAATCTCAGTAGGCCTAGACCTGTCATCATAAGACTATTGAATTACCAAGATAAAGTCTCTATTCTTCAATATTATCGTAAAACACAACCCCTTATCATTAATGGAGCTAAGATTCTCATATTTCAGGATTTCTCGGCTGAGACAGCCTCTAGGAGAAGAGATCTGGCACCTACATGCACTAAACTCATAAACGCTGGAATAAATGCAACTATATTATATCCAGCTAAATTAAAAGCAACTGTTAATGGAACAGTACATTTCTTTCTGGAGGCACACGCAGCCGAGAAGTTCTTCTCCTCTCTAAATTTATCAGCAACAGAGAATGCGGTCCCCACTTAGCCAGCATGGGCCTAACAATTTGGGATTGCCCCCACCCTGGGATTCATGGGGCAAATAGAGGTCATGTTAGGTATTACTCCCCCTCCCTTTTTTTTTTTTTTTTTTTTTTTTTTTTTTTACCCCCCCTCTCCTCATCTCTCTCATTACCTCCTTAAGCCACAGGCACCATTAATGATACAGAGAAATAGAAAAATTTAGGATAGTTTCATGGAATGTTGGAGGGATCTCCACCCCAATCAAACGAAAAACCATATTGACGCATCTAAGGAAATCCCAGGCTGACATAGGATTAATTCAAGAAACTCATCTTAATTCAGAAGAATCTAACAAACTCAAATCCTCATGGGTTAGAGAGGTATATTTTTCGCCAAGCATAGGAAAAAAAAGGGGAGTGGCAATTTTAATAGGGAAAAGAGCTCATCTTGAGGTGACTCACTGCGAACCCGACCCGGAGGGTAGATATGTCCTGTTGAAGGTAAAAATCGCCCAGGAAATCTATACAATTTGTAATATTTATGGCCCCAATACTTTTGATCCAGAATTCTGGAATAGAATTCAAACTAAGCTTCTTCTCTATAATCAGGGACTTCTAATCATAGGTGGCGACTTCAACATGGCACCGCATTGTCCGCTAGATAGACTTAGAGAAGCCATGAAGCAGAAAAAACAGAAAAAGGATAATTTAGAATTTAAAATGATTAAGAAAATAAAGCAGAATCTAGCACTATATGATATCTGGAGAAGCCAGAACCCTGACACACAGGAATTCACATGCCTTTCAAAGGCGCATAAAACCCTGTCTCGAATAGATCTATTCCTTGTGGATGAGCGACTGGGCGCTCTAAGAGCACATGCAGGTATTGCCCCTATATTGTTATCAGATCATGCTCCTATTAATCTAGACATTAATCTTGAACATCCAAGATTTAAATCCTCGCGTTTCTATTTCCCTTATTACCTAACAACGGACATGAAGTTTAAAACTCACCTCAGATCTAAATTTGAGGAATACCTCCACTTTAACTTAGAATACATCGATCATCCAGAATTATTCTGGGAAGCCGCTAAAGCGGTGCTTAGGGGTGAAATCTTAGCGTATAACATAACCCTGACTAAAAAACTGAAGGTAAGGGATAGTGAGATACAAAAAGCACTAACCAATGCGTACAATAAATTTATGCTACATAAGAACCCATTAAACTGGTCGAAATATGTGCAAGCTAAGGAAGCCCGGGACACATTTGTTTTAACTCGACAAACACAAAAGGAGTTAAAAATCCAGGCTAAATTATACAGATTTGGGAACAAATCTGGAAAGATGCTGGCCAGAATGACCAGCAATGAGAAAAAGCAATCTTATATAGAAGAAATTCATGAGAAGGGTGAGCAAATTTTAAACCCAGACAAAATTACATCTATACTGGTGAAATATTATCAAGATTTATACTCATGTAAAGGTTACGACCATGACAAGGCAGTGGAATTCTGGAATAAGATTGAAAATCCAATACTGGTGGATGATGATATTAGTAGGCTCAACTCCCCTATATCAGCGCAAGAAGTGTCCGAAGCAATTGCAGGGCTATCTACAAATAAGGCAGCTGGTCCGGACGGCCTACCTAGTGAATTCTACAAAATACTATCTCCAGAAATCTCCCCGTATTTAATAAATCTATATAATGATTTTTACATGAATGGCAAATCACCTACATCTGCATTTTCTGCATCTTACACGACCTTGATTCTTAAGGAAGGGAAGGACCCAAGGCTCAAAGAATCTTATAGGCCAATAGCTTTACTTAATTCAGACTACAAGATCCTCACCTCCATCTTAGCAGCTAGATTACAGCAAATACTACCACAGGTGATCCATCCAGATCAAGCTGGCTTCTTGAATGGACGAAATTCCTCGGCAAAAATAAGGGAGGTAATACTTACACTAGAATATCTTGAAAGGGCCGCTCGGACGGGAGGGGGGAGAGGGGAGACGCTCGTAGTACCAGATATGGCTATTCTTTCTATTGATGCAGAAAAAGCGTTTGATTCTGTTACCTTCAGGCATCTCAATACATCCATGATAAAATTTGGAATCAAGGGCAAATTCCCCAAATTCGTGGAGAATCTTTATAAAAATTCAGCTACACGGTTGATTATTAATGGCGGCATATCTTCATCTATAACTCTTGAAAGGGGAACCCGTCAGGGGTGTCCGCTCTCCCCCCTCCTGTTCAATGTGGCCATTGAGCCCTTAGCAATTATGATACGGCAAAATCTAGAAGGAATAAAGGTCTCAAATCATGAGATGAAAATTGGTTTATACGCAGACGATGTACTTGTCTACATATCAAATACTAAAATCAATATTCCAAAACTTATGCACATAATAGATCACTTTGGATCCTTCTCAGGATATAAAATAAACCCATCTAAGTCAGAAATTCACTGGATCTGCAGGGATAAAAACTCCTGTACAGATAACCCCTTTAAAAGTATAACAGATTCATTTAGATATCTAGGAATAAACATTCCAGTGAACTCCGAAAAGTTATATGAATTTAATATACCCCCTATCATTAGGCAAATTAAAGAGAAATTGAGAACCTGGCAGACACTGCCTCTCTCAATTTCGGGCCGAGTGGCATTATTTAAAATGATTCTCCTCCCCAAATTGCTATATATACTTATGAATGTCCCAGTGATTCTTTTTGAGAGGGATGTAAGACTGATCAATAGCTTAATTAGTCAATTCTTATGGCAAGGGAAAAAAGCGCGAATCTCCCTTAATAAACTTTTTCTTCCAGGTGATCTGGGTGGCATGGCACTCCCAGACATTAGACTATACAATCTTATCTCTTTGGCACGAATAGCAAGTGACTGGATCCTATCTAAGGATTATATCTTAAATAATCAGCTTGAAATAAATATCTGTGATCCTTATTTACCCGTAGCACTTCTACACTCCCCTCCCAAAGAGTTACCTGCAGAAATTAAACGACTTAAATCGATTTCCAATCCTATTAAAGCCTGGTGGAAATTATCAAAACTTCTGCCTTATAATCCCAAGATTTCAAACTACCTCACCTTGATCGGGAATCCAAAATTTCAGCCTGGTCTGCAATCTGAGGTCTTTAATAGATGGCACAAGAATGGGTTAAATAAGTTGATCTTCTTGATAGACGATGATAGGAAGACTATTAAAACATTTGAAAAGCTAAAAGGAGAATATAATTTACCTAATAAAGATTTTTTTGCATACCTGCAGATTAGGCATTTTCTCTTGGAAACAACTAGAGAGACAGGGTGGTGCTGGAAATTAGGCAAACTTGAAAATTGGCTTACTTCTATCAAGGTGAACCGGATGACTATTACAGTCTGCTATCATCTCTTAAACATTAGTAGGGGCAACCAGAACCTAGTAAGGCTTGCCTTAACATGGACCTCATTGTCAGAATGGAACAGGGTCGACTTGAACACAATCCAGCAATCTATAAGCAAAGTAAAAAAAATAACACTATCAGCTACCTGGCGGGAAGCACATATTAAAATCCTTCACAGGGCATACTTCACTCCGGCAATGGGTCGTAGGGTTCATAACTCAGGCTTTGACAAATGCCCTAAATGTTCACTCCCTGCAGCTGACATAGAACATATGTTCTGGTTTTGCCCAAAAGTGAGAACTATCTGGTGCAAGTTAGAATATTGGCTAAATAAGGTGTTGAAAATCCCTCCTGTAATCTTTACCCCACATCAAATTATATTCTGTATAGACAATCAAACCAAATGTCACCCTAATGATAAATTAATATCTATCTCTATATTAGCTACTAGATACCTAATATGTAAAAAATGGAAAATGCGCTCAGTACCTAGTGTGTCCGAAATCCAGAACTGCTTAAAAAAACAATGTCTTCTAGAGCAAAAGGACACAGACATAAATAATGAAGATGATATAAGAAATTTCTTTAACAAATGGGCAGCATATATTAAATCACTCCCTGAAAATGAAAAGGAATATATGATCTTCCCTTTCCAAAACTCTGAATTAGTATTGTTGGGCATATGGTAGACAGGAGGTTGGGAGAGATGAGAGAGAGGTGCTTATTATTCCCCCCCCCTTTTTTTTTTTTTTTTTTTTTTTTTTTTTTTTTTTGTGAGTTGACTTGCTTTATTATTTTACCCCTGTTTTTTCCTTGTTTTTTTATATAAAATTAGAAAATAGAACTATAAATAATGAATTTTCCAGATATAGAGATACAGGTTAGAGACTGAGGAGGGAGGGCGTATTAAACCTTACTTATTTTAATTTTTTCTTATTTTTTGGTATGTGTTTTTGCTTAGTGTTATAAAAAACTTAAAAAATAACAGTGAAAGGTATAAGAAGACAGTAAGAAGTGCCTGCTTGGCCATAGATTTAGGTTGAAATATTGCTGAGAGAATGAATTAATGTTCTATCTCTATGTGTAATTCAATTTTTATAATCTAGCAGAAAAATGTGAATTCATTATATTTTATTTTGTACATCGCTACCCTGTAATGCAACTGTCTTGATAATGCCGTTATACTGTTGAGACTTAAATAAATGATTTAAAAAAAAAAAAAAAAAATTGCATGCTCTATCTGAATCATGAAGTTTAATTTTGACTTGAGTGTCCCTTTAAGTGACGTCATCCAAGATGGCGTCCCTTAGATTCAGATTGGCTGATAGAATTCTATCAGCTAATCGGAATTAAGGTAGAAAAAATCCTATTGGCTGATGCAATCAGCCAATAGGATTGAGCTGGCTTTCTATTGGCTGTTCCAATCAGCCAATAGAATGCAAGCTCAATCCTATTGGCTGATTGGATTTTTTCTACCTTAATTCCGATTGGTTGACAGAATTCTATCAGGCAATCGGAATCTAAGGGACGCCATCTTGGATGATGTCACTTAAAGTGATATTCATTACGAAGAAGCCGTCGGAAGAAGAGGATACTCCGCGTCGGATGTCTTGAAGATGGACCCGCTCCATGCCGGAAGGATGAAGATAGAAGATGCCGTCTGGATGAAGACTTCTGCCCGTCTGGAGGACCACTTCTGCCCGCCTGGAGGACCACTTCTGCCAGCTTTGTTAGGACATCTTGCCGCTTTGATGAAGACTTCTCCCGGTAAGTGAATCTTCGGGGGTTAGTGTTAGGATTTTTTTAAGGGTGTATTGGGTGGTTTTATTTTTTCGATTAGTGACTTTGGGCGGCAACAGAGCTTAATGTCCTTTTAAGGGCAATGCCCATACAAATGCCCTTTTCAGGGCAATGGGGAGCTTAGGTTTTTTTAGTTAGTATTTTATTTGGGGGGTTGGTTGTGTGGGTGGTGGGTTTTACTGTTGGGGGGGTGTTTGTATTTTTTTTACGGGAAAAAGAGATGATTTCTTTGGGGCAATGCCCCGCAAAAGGCCCTTTTAAGGGCTATTGGTAGTTTTAGTTTAGGCTAGGGATTTTTTTTATTTTAGGGGGGCTTTTTTATTTTGATAGGGCTATTAGATTAGTTGTAATTAGTTTAAAGATCTGTAATTTGTTTTTTATTTTCTTTAATTTAGTGGGGTTTTTTTGTGATTTAGCTAATTTAATTTAATGTATTTAATTGTATTTAATGTAGGGAATTGATTAAATTGTAGTGTAAGGTTAGGTGTTAATGTAAGACAGGTTAGGTTTTATTTTACAGGTAAATTTGTATTTATTTTAGCTAGGTAGTTATTAAATAGTTAATAACTATTTAGTAACTATTCTACCTAGTTAAAATAAATACAAACTTGCCTGTAAAATAAAAATAAACCCTAAGCTAGATACAATGTAACTATTAGTTATATTGTAGCTACCTTAGGGTTTATTTTATGGGTAAGTATTTAGTTTTAAATAGGAATAATGTAGTTAATGATAGTAATTTTATTTAGATTTATTTAAATTATATTTAAGTTAGGGGGTGTTAGGGTTAGACTTAGGTTTAGGGGTTAATAAATGTAATATAGTGGTGGCGACGTTGGGGAAGGCAGATTAGGGACTAATAAATGTAGGTAGGTGACGGCGATGTTGGGGGCAGCAGATTAGGGGTTAATAAATATAATGTAGGTTGCGGCGATGTCCGGAGCGGAAGATTAGGTGTTAATAAGTATAATGTAGGTGGCGGCGATGTTAGGGATAGCAGATTAGGGGTTAATATTATTTAACTAGTGTTTGCGAGGCGGGAGTGTGGCGGTTTAGAGGTTTATATGTTTATTATAGTGGCGGCGATGTATGGAGCGGCAGATTAGGGGTTAACATTTTTATTATAGTGTTTGCGATGCGGGAGGGCCTCGGTTTAGGGGTTAATAGGTAGTTTATGGGTGTTAGTGTACTTTTTAGCACTTTAGTTATGAGTTTTATGCTACGGCATTGTAGTGTAAAACTCATAACTACTGACTTTAAAATGCGTTAGGAATCTTGACGGGGTAGTGTGTACCGCTCACTTTTTGGCCTCCCAGGACAGACTTGTAATACCAGCGCTATGGAAGTCCCATAGAAAAAAGACTTTACGGAGTTTACATAAGTCGGTTTGCGGTAAGGCCAAAAAAGTGTGCGGTGCCCCTAAACCTGCAAGACTCGTAATACCAGCGGTAGTGAAAAAGCAGCGTTAGGACCTGTTAACGCTTCTTTTTCATCTTACCGCAATACTCATAATCTAGCCGCAAGATAGCTATACGAATTGTCCATTCAAAGAAGCAAAAGAAGATCTTAAATATTTAGGTATTAAGTTGGCAAGAGATCCAGACAATTGGTATGCGCTAAATTACCCTCAAATACGGGCAAAAATTCATAAAGATCTTTCAAATTGGGCTACATTTCCTTTTTCCTTGACTGGCAAAATTAATCTAATTAAAATGGTAATATTTCCAAAGCTTTTGTATTTATTGCAAAATCTGCCTATTTTTATTAAACGCAAGGATCTAAAATCCTTTAAACAAAATTGTTTGAGATTTTTGTGGGGTAAAAAATGCAAGGCTTCCGCCCTACAGAATATGACTTTGTTTAGAAAAGAAGGAGGTATGGCCTTTCTAGATGTGGAATTATATAACTTAGTATGCATGGGGAAATTTGCTTTGGGATGGCTAACAGAGGCAGATTATTACGCAATAACAGGATTAGAAGAACAGATAGTTAATCCATACTCTCTCAAAGCTCTAGAGCAAGAGATCCTCCCAGAAAAAGTTATTAAGCTAAGTACCATCAAAAATGTGATTTTGTCTGGCATAAATTGGTGATACTACTACAAATTAATCCTAGGTGGTCAAAATATTTGAGAATAGGCGATAATTCCTACTTTGAACCTGCAACAGACTCGAAAATATTCCAAAGTTGGAAATTGAAGGGACTTGTGTATGTAGAACAATTGAAAGACAAGGAGGCAAGGTGCTGTAAATCTTTTCAAGAACTAAAAAGTGAGTTTGTGCTCCCAAACAAGGAATTTTTCGCCTATTTGCAAGTACAACATTTTTTAAATAAAATAATTAAAGAATACTCCGAAGACAGCACTTGGGATAGATTGAAACCAGTGCTAAATATTTTTAAACAAGGAAATCACTCCATTTCTGTTTTATATAAAACACTTAAAATTTGTCAAGGGGCAGTAAAGGGAAAATAGCAACAAGTTGGCAGCAACCAGTAGAGAGAATACAAAAAAAGCTTTGATCTAGTAGATAAGGCAACACTATCAATCGCTTGGAGAGAATCCCATACCAAAATGGTAAATAGAGTGTACATCACCCCAGCCCTGAAACAAAATGGGATAAAATAACGAACAATAAATGCTTTAAATGTAGTCTAACGGTAGCTGACTTAGTTCATTGTTTATGGAGCTGCCCGAAAATTCAAAAATTCTGGTTTAAGCTTAATTTTTGGTTAAACAAAATTAATAAAAAAGAGATTAAAATAGAGGCAGGAGATATTTTTTTTTATGTATGAAGAGCCTAGAATACAGGTAAATTTTAAATTTGTGAACACTGTATTATTGATAGGGAGGTCTCTTATCTTCAAGCATTGGAAGTCCAAAAAGTGTCCCAATTTGTTAGAATATATTAATAAAATTAAAGGACAACTGATAGTAGAACAATTCAATGCTGGCATTAAATCAGAACCAAAAATAAAAAGCTTCCTTAGTAAATGGAAGAAATTCATTCAGTAATTCTCTAGAGAATAAAGAGAACAAATACGTATAATTTATCCTTTTAGAGATTCAGAATTTTTGATGGGCGCAATTGCAAGAAATGAATATCCAAATTTAGTGGAAAGCAGCTACGCAACACCGGGGGATAGTTCAGAGGGGGCAATGTTTTTTTTTTTCTTCAAATTCAGTCAGCAGGACTATGAAGAAATGGTCACCTGATTGTAGTATTGTATGAATATATGTTATTTTTATGTGTATTATTTTATCATAAAATGTAAAATTCCAACAATGTGTGAATAAGAAAACAGAGATAAGTTAATTAATTCATGCGAAGTAGGTATGGGTTTAAGTATTCATGTTATGTAGTTATTTGTTTTCACCCAGCCCTGCGTGGCGGCTTATTTCTGTTTTATTTTCTTTTTGGTATCATGCTCACATTTTTCGATCTAAATAAAGAATTAAAAAAAAAAAAGAGTGGCTGCTAATTACGCCAATTATCAGCTGCATCTGAAGAAATTCTGCTACAACATTCACTTACATTGCTTCAGCATTCTTTTCTGCATAAATTGATGTGACCCTTTTGAATGGACTCCTCAACATTACCAATTGGGTCCGTCGGGTCCTATTGTGATGCATGAGTGCATAGGCTGTGACTCCCCCCCCCAGGTAAATGGGGTAAGGGGCACAGCATAGTTCTCTGTCTTTCACTATTTGAATAATATATGTTAATCGATATATGTTTTTTTGTAACCTTAGCATTGATTTACCATGGATGAGTTATATGGAGCATTGTTGGCTATAGTCGATGAGTATGAACATAAGATCTGCTGAAGGTTTGATGCCCTCATCTAATCCTTGGAAAATGGGGGTGTGAAGGGTGAAGTCTCATGGCCTGGTAGCATGAGGTCTTCTACACTAGTTGAGATGCCATCCGATGCCCATTCTATACTTGGCACTTAACAGGTTTTAGAGATTACAAAGGCCAGCAAGAGAGATCTGATTGGAGAGAGATTAGAGCAGCGAATGAGCAGAGATTGTGTAAATAATTTGCCCTCATCATCCCGCCACAGCTGCGAGATGGGAGCTGCTATTTTTTTCAGTCAACTGTCTAACACTCTTTAAGAGCTCAACCGCTTGTGAATTCTACCTCTAGAGTCGATATGCAGGAGGGAGCTACTGAGTTACCTTTGGCATGCTATAGGCGAAGCACAGCTAGCTCCCATGGAGGTGGCCTTGGACTCAGCTATCTGTTTATGGCACCTGATGAGTGGGCCTTAGAGGTTGTGAAGAGGCCTGTGTTCTTGGTGATCAGATGGTGCTTTGCAACGGCATAGAGACTCCAGAACTCAGATTGTTGCTTTGGTCTCCAAAACCAGGGCATGGCTTTTTCTTTTCATTTGTCCCCCTGAGTTGTTGCATATGGCAAGTTGAAATGGGCTAGACAGTGTACTATGAATTGCAGTGTACAGACCATCTCTCCTCTGATGAGGTGCCCGCTGACTTATAAAGGAGCTTTGTCTGGGTGTAGACTGACCAGCACTAACAGTGGTCAATGCTAGTTATTAATACTTTCTATGACTATCTGTGGTCCGATGTATAGCATACAGGGTCATAAGACCTTTGGGTCATCATGGGCCCAACAAGCATTTGACATATATTTTTAGTAGAGTGTTTTTATAATAATTCTAGTGACCATATATTACTTAAGTTCACATGTGCTATCTATTATTATTGCTTCTCTACTATGTCATTTCTGTGACAGAGGATATTTATCATGCTTATATAATTGACCGTAGAACTAGAACTAAGTTTTGTCTCAGCTTCTGATGTATGCCGGTATATTGTGTGCATATGCAGCACCATATTTTAGAGATCTGATCTGTTTTGATTTGACTTTAAGTCAATGTTATTTAGTTCAGGCCCTAGTTTGCCCCTCTTGTGGCCAATGTCTTTGCAATCTGTTTGCCCTAGCCACAGGCAGCTTATTTTATGGTTATTCATACATACAGGATATGTTATAGAGGTTACTAAACTTGTTATACATGTTGCTTACAATAGGTACTAGGTGTCCATATGTATATAGTCCTATTTTATTTATGCTCTATGTACATACCTGTGGTCACCCGTATGATAACTAGTAACAAGAGTATCTTTTTTGTTTCAGTTTAACTGTTTCAATGGGCTTCCCAAAATAATGCTTTTATTAGCTTTTATTATTGTGCAGACTTGACCTTCAGTATATTTGACTTGGCCATCTTCATTGCCAATTGGAAACGTCTCTAAAGACCAGGGTAGATTATGTTGAGCTGTTTTAACTGATAATGTGCCTGTTTATTATTCTATGCTATATCAAAATGAATATAGTATTAAACATCTCCTGTACTCATGAGTTGTGTCTCACTTACTCCGGCTGGGACAGTGGGGTGTATCCAGTTAAAGTTATCTTTTATATTAAGGGATATTTTATACTTAAGTCACTTTGTGCGACACATAATAGAAGTTATGAAACAAATGCATTAGTATAGCACAGTGTGTATAATACAATACTATAATCTATTTGACTAACCATGGGATCATTTTTTGTCACTTACATATTATTGTTTATATAGAAATGGGCTTAAACATTTACGTCTAGATTACGAGTCTTGCGTTAGCCTTAAAAAGCAGCATTGAGGGGTCCCAACACTGCTTTTTAACGCCCGCTGGTATTTCGAGTCTGGCAGGTACAGGTGCACTGCTCACTTTTTTTCTGCGACTCGAGCATACCGCAAATTCCCTTACGTCAATTGCGTATCCTATCTTTTCAATGGGATTTTCCTAAAATAGACCCTCTCCTTTCAAGACTCCTACCGCATTTAAAAGTCAGTAGTTAAGAGTTTTATGGGCTAATGCCGTAACATATAACTCTTAACTAAAGTGCTAAAAAGTACACTAACACCCATAAACTACCTATTAACCCCTAAACCGAGCCCCCCCCCGCGCGCATCGCAAACACTTAAATAAATTTTTTAACCCCTAATCTGCCGACCAGACATCGCCGCCACTGTAATAAATATATTAACCCCTAAACCGCCGCACTCCCGCATCGCAAACACTAGTTAAATTTTATTAACCCCTAATCTGCCACCCCCAACGTCACTGCCACTATATTAAATATATTAACCCCTAAACCTAAGTCTAAACCTAACCCCCCCTAACTTAAATATAATTTAAAATAATCGAAAAAAAAATTACTACAATTAAATAAATGATTCCTATTTAAAATTAAATACTTACCTATAACATAAACCCTAAGCTAGCTACAATATAACTAATAATTACATTGTAGCTATCTCAGGGTTTATTTTTATTTTACAGGCAACTTTGTATTTATTTTAACTAGGTACAATAGTTATTAAATAGTTATTAACTATTTAATAACTACCTAGTTAAAATAAGTACAAATTTACCTGTAAAATAAACCCTAACCTAAGTTGCAATTACACCTAACACTACACTATAATTAAATTAATTACCTAAACTAAATACAATTAATTACAATTAAATTAAAGAAACTAAAGTACGGAAAAAAACAAACACTAAATTACAGAAAATAATAAAATAATTACAAGAATTTTAAACAAATTACACCTAATCTAATCCCCCTAATAAAATAAAAAAGCCCCCAAAATAATAAAAATCCCTACCCTATACTAAATTACAAATAGCTCTTAAAAGGGCCTTTTGCTGGGCATTGCCCCAAAGTAATCAGCTCTTTTACCTGTAAAAAAAAAATACAATTCCCCCCCAACATTAAAACCCACCACCCACACACCCAACCCTACTCTAAAACCCACCCGATCCCCCCTTAATAAAACCTAACACTAACCCCTTGAAGATCACCCTACCTTGAGATGTCTTCCCCCAACCGGGCAAAAGTGGTCCTCCAGACGGCCAGAAATCTTCATCCAATCCGGGCAGAAGAGGACCTCCAGATGGGCAGAAGTCTTCATCCAGGCGGCATCTTCTATCTTCATCCATCCGGAGCGGAGCGGGTCCATCTTCAAACCATCCGACGCGGAGCATCCTCTTCCATCCAACGACTAACACTAAATGACGGTACCTTTAAGTGACGTCATCCAAGATGGCGTCCCTTCAATTCCAATTGGCTGATAGAATTCTATCAGCCAATCGAAATTAAGATAGAAAAAATCCTATTGGCTGATTCAATCAGCCAATAGGATTGAGCTCACATTCTATTGGCTGTTTGGAACAGCCAATAGAATGCGAGCTCAATCCTATTGGCTGATTTGTCAGACAATAGGATTTTTTCTACCTTAATTACCGACATTACCGACAAAAACTCGTAATCTAGCCGTTAATTTCTATATTTCTATTGTTGTAACCTGAAGGCTGAGGTTCTTTATTCCTTACAGAGAAAAAAAGACAATTGGTAGATACTGAGATGCTTGACCACCACATTGTTATCTTTTTACAAATATGATACTTTAAATGATAATTATAAAAAAAACTAGGTTTCAGTTAAAGATCCAAGAGTGGTCTCCTTTGTTTTCACAGCACTTTCTGTCACCATCATAGTCTTATAGGAAGTAAAGGTCCAAAAGTGGCCTCTTGTGCAATTCAGAAAGTCACTGTCTCAATGGCATATTTATTTTGAATGTCTCCTTCTTAAGATATTTAGCTTTGAATTACTCTATGGATTCTAAGACATTTGGGGCTAGATTACAAGCTGAGTGCAAAATATTGCTTCCGATACACACCATGAGAGCTAGCGCAGCAAAGAGGCTAAGTAGCGCAGTGATAGGCAGCAAATATAAATATACAGTATATGTATATACATATATATTTATGTGTTTATGTGTATATACATATATATTTATGTGTTAGTATGTGTATATACATATATATTTATGTGTTTATGTGTATATACATATCTATTTATGTGTTTATGTGTATATACATATATATTTATGTGTTAGTATGTGTATATACATATATATTTATGTGTTTATGTGTATATACATATATATTTATGTGTTAGTATGTGTATATACATATATATTTATGTGTTTATGTGTATATACATATATATTTATGTGTTACTATGTGTATATACATATATATTTATGTGTTTATGTGTATATACATATATATTTATGTGTTTATGTGTATATACATATATATTTATGTGTTACTATGTGTATATACATATATATTTATGTGTTTATGTGTATATACATATATATTTATGTGTTTATGTGTATATACATATATATTTATGTGTTTATGTGTATATACATATATATTTATGTGTTACTATGTGTATATACATATATATTTATGTGTTAGTATGTGTATATACATATATATTTATGTGTTAATATGTGTATATACATATATGTGTATATACATATATATTTATGTGTTACTATGTGTATATACATATATATTTATGTGTTTATGTGTATATACATATATATTTATGTGTTTATGTGTATATACATATATATTTATGTGTTACTATGTGTATATACATATATATTTATGTGTTAGTATGTGTATATACATATATATTTATGTGTTAATATGTGTATATACATATATATTTATGTGTTACTATGTGTATATACATATATATTTATGTGTTAGTATGTGTATATACATATATATTTATGTGTTACTATGTGTATATACATATATATTTATGTGTTAGTATGTGTATATACATATATATTTATGTGTTACTATGTGAATAAACATATATATTTATGTGTTACTATGTGTATATACATATATATTTATGTGTTAGTATGTGTATATACATATATATGTATGTGTTATGTGTATATACATATATATTTATGTGTTAGTATGTGTATATACATATATATTTATGTGTTAGTATGTGTATATACATATATATTTGTGTTACTATGTGTATATACATATATATTTATGTGTTACTATGTGTATATACATATATATTTATGTGTTAGTATGTGTATATACATATATATTTATGTGTTTATGTGTATATACATATATATTTATGTGTTAGTATGTGTATATACATATATATTTATGTGTTTATGTGTATATACATATATATTTATGTGTTAGTATGTGTATATACATATATATTTATGTGTTAGTATGTGTATATACATATATATTTATGTGTTTATGTGTATATACATATATATTTATGTGTTAGTATGTGTATATACATATATATTTATGTGTTAGTATGTGTATATACATATATATTTATGTGTTAGTATGTGTATATACATATATATTTATGTGTTTATGTGTATATACATATATATTTATGTGTTTATGTGTATATACATATATATTTATGTGTTAGTATGTGTATATACATATATATTTATGTGTTTATGTGTATATACATATCCATTTATGTGTTTATGTGTATATACATATATATTTATGTGTTAGTATGTGTATATACATATATATTTATGTGTTTATGTGTATATACATATATATTTATGTGTTAGTATGTGTATATACATATATATTTATGTGTTTATGTGTATATACATATATATTTATGTGTTACTATGTGTATATACATATATATTTATGTGTTTATGTGTATATACATATATATTTATGTGTTTATGTGTATATACATATATATTTATGTGTTACTATGTGTATATACATATATATTTATGTGTTTATGTGTATATACATATATATTTATGTGTTTATGTGTATATACATATATATTTATGTGTTTATGAGTATATACATATATATTTATGTGTTACTATGTGTATATACATATATATTTATGTGTTAGTATGTGTATATACATATATATTTATGTGTTAATATGTGTATATACATATATGTGTATATACATATATATTTATGTGTTACTATGTGTATATACATATATATTTATGTGTTTATGTGTATATACATATATATTTATGTGTTTATGTGTATATACATATATATTTATGTGTTTATGTGTATATACATATATATTTATGTGTTACTATGTGTATATACATATATATTTATGTGTTAGTATGTGTATATACATATATATTTATGTGTTAATATGTGTATATACATATATATTTATGTGTTACTATGTGTATATACATATATATTTATGTGTTAGTATGTGTATATACATATATATTTATGTGTTACTATGTGTATATACATATATATTTATGTGTTAGTATGTGTATATACATATATATTTATGTGTTACTATGTGAATAAACATATATATTTATGTGTTACTATGTGTATATACATATATATTTATGTGTTAGTATGTGTATATACATATATATTTATGTGTTTATGTGTATATACATATATATTTATGTGTTAGTATGTGTATATACAGATATATTTATGTGTTAGTATGTGTATATACATATATATTTATGTGTTATGTGTATATACATATATATTTATGTGTTAGTATGTGTATATACATATATATTTATGTGTTAGTATGTGTATATACATATATATTTGTGTTACTATGTGTATATACATATATATTTATGTGTTACTATGTGTATATACATATATATTTATGTGTTAGTATGTGTATATACATATATATTTATGTGTTTATGTGTATATACATATATATTTATGTGTTAGTATGTGTATATACATATATATTTATGTGTTTATGTGTATATACATATATATTTATGTGTTAGTATGTGTATATACATATATATTTATGTGTTAGTATGTGTATATACATATATATTTATGTGTTTATGTGTATATACATATATATTTATGTGTTAGTATGTGTATATACGTATATATTTATGTGTTAGTATGTGTATATACATATATATTTATGTGTTAGTATGTGTATATACATATATATTTATGTGTTTATGTGTATATACATATATATTTATGTGTTTATGTGTATATACATATATATTTATGTTTTAGTATGTGTATATACATATATATTTATGTGTTTATGTGTATATACATATCTATTTATGTGTTTATGTGTATATACATATATATTTATGTGTTAGTATGTGTATATACATATATATTTATGTGTTTATGTGTATATACATATATATTTATGTGTTAGTATGTGTATATACATATATATTTATGTGTTTATGTGTATATACATATATATTTATGTGTTACTATGTGTATATACATATATATTTATGTGTTTATGTGTATATACATATATATTTATGTGTTTATGTGTATATACATATATATTTATGTGTTACTATGTGTATATACATATATATTTATGTGTTTATGTGTATATACATATATATTTATGTGTTTATGTGTATATACATATATATTTATGTGTTTATGTGTATATACATATATATTTATGTGTTACTATGTGTATATACATATATATTTATGTGTTAGTATGTGTATATACATATATATTTATGTGTTAATATGTGTATATACATATATGTGTATATACATATATATTTATGTGTTACTATGTGTATATACATATATATTTATGTGTTTATGTGTATATACATATATATTTATGTGTTTATGTGTATATACATATATATTTATGTGTTTATGTGTATATACATATATATTTATGTGTTACTATGTGTATATACATATATATTTATGTGTTAGTATGTGTATATACATATATATTTATGTGTTAATATGTGTATATACATATATATTTATGTGTTACTATGTGTATATACATATATATTTATGTGTTAGTATGTGTATATACATATATATTTATGTGTTACTATGTATATATACATATATATTTATGTGTTAGTATGTGTATATACATATATATTTATGTGTTACTATGTGAATAAACATATATATTTATGTGTTACTATGTGTATATACATATATATTTATGTGTTAGTATGTGTATATACATATATATTTATGTGTTTATGTGTATATACATATATATTTATGTGTTAGTATGTGTATATACATATATATTTATGTGTTAGTATGTGTATATACATATATATTTATGTGTTATGTGTATATACATATATATTTATGTGTTAGTATGTGTATATACATATATATTTATGTGTTAGTATGTGTATATACATATATATTTGTGTTACTATGTGTATATACATATATATTTATGTGTTACTATGTGTATATACATATATATTTATGTGTTAGTATGTGTATATACATATATATTTATGTGTTTATGTGTATATACATATATATTTATGTGTTAGTATGTGTATATACATATATATTTATGTGTTTATGTGTATATACATATATATTTATGTGTTAGTATGTGTATATACATATATATTTATGTTTTTATGTGTATATACATATATATTTATGTGTTAGTATGTGTATATACATATATATTTATGTGTTAGTATGTGTATATACATATATATTTATGTGTTAGTATGTGTATATACATATATATTTATGTGTTTATGTGTATATACATATATATTTATGTGTTAGTATGTGTATATACATATATATTTATGTGTTTATTTGTATATACATATATATTTATGTGTATATACATATATATTTATGTGTTAGTATGTGTATATACATATATATTTATGTGTTTATGTGTATATACACATATTAACATATATACAGGTATGTATGTATACAAGCATATACATATATATTTACTGGGAACACACAGTCCCCATAGACCGCAATGTAAAGGCACTTTTTAGTGCTATTTACATACCACATCTGCCAACTTTAGCCACCAAAAAACGCTTAGTGCATTATTTTTTTTAATTTTATTTTTTTATTTTTTAAAGGGACCTCATGTGTTATTTTGGGGGCAATTGGGGGACATTTAAAAAATGAACCAGAGGTCTGATTTCTGATTCATTTTTTGAGCGCTAATTGCTACCGTGAACTCGCTAGTTAGCCCCTTTGCAGCTCTCGTTCGCATTGCTGTGAACTTGCAATATAACATTAGTGTTCACTGGTTTTACAAAGTGGAGCACTTATATCGCTTTCTTCAAAGTGATATTTAGCGGTCCACTTGTAATCTGGCTCTTAGCTGATTGTTTGTTTTTTGTTTGTTTGATTTTTTTGTGATCCTGATGTCTTTTAACATCCGAACAATCACAAAGTAAAAAGTATGATTATTCTTGTATTTGAAACATATAAGATTGGAAAAGTCCCTCATACATGGACAGCATTAACTTTAAGAATCACAGTCCACCTGCCCACAAGTTATCAATTAAATATCAACATCAAAGTGAACACATAGATTTCAACAGCAAAAATCACTTGATAAATGCTAAGCACCCATAGATTGACTAATAGCAAACATGGGGTAAACAATAATGAGATGGCACTGCCCGTGCAAACAAAGCTGATGGCCATTTTTTGATGACAATCGAATTACGACAAATAAAAAACAGTGCTGAACACTATTATTTTTTTGTACTGCTCCTATGGTAGCTGGAATTCAGAGCCCTGACTCTCCTACATGATGCACAGTGGTTGTTTGATAAGCACACTCAATGACCTTTGCAAGGCGTGAATTCCTGGATTGAAAATTCAATCTTTGCTAACAAAGTTATACAGATGCATTGTAGAGCATAATTTCTGATGTGTATATATATATATATATATATATATATATATATATATATATATATATATATATATATATATATATATAAAATTATCTTTAAAGGGATAGACATATTCTTTGGGTAGATTTTGGTGTTTCCTGTCAGCCTATTACCATAGACAATGCTGTATCCTTTAAACAACTTGTTTGCTTGAGCTATTTTATGAGTGAATAAGTTGAAACTTGTCAGTATTGTTATCCTAATTGGACCCAGTGGAGAATGGACAGTATCCTGCAAGAAAAAAACATTTTATTAAGCACTCAAATACAATGCATTTGATGACTGGCTTTCACCATCTCCCCCTGAGACATCACACTTACAATATCCCCACCTTTAGCTGCTAATATAAACTCAATCAAACTTATTTTTTCCAGAACTATAATTGTCTGTGCAATTATTTTGCGCACCAATGTTTGGAACCTACATTATGTAGTTATGAAGCTAGTTCTAAATAATTGGATGGAATTTTTTTTTATATTTAGCATGCTCAGAAACTTGATGATGTGGTGTTGTTATTGAGCACTTAATCCCAATAAGGATCTTAAAACTACTTATATAAAAGAAGCATCAAACTCAATATATGTATATATACTGTATAGGAAGAGGCACTATTTTAAAAAAGCACTGTTAAAAAATATTTATCTACATGATAAGGTTAAATTAAAGCTGTTTATTTTGAGCTTTGGAAACTAACAGGAAGTGTATGTCTGCACAGCTGGTCTGGGATAGAAGATCATTGGTAGACAAGGAAGATTTCCTCGGCTATAGATCGACAGAGACACAACTAAAAAGCATAAGAACAACAACAAAAAAGCAATCACTGTAAAATGCCCTAACTTTAGATGCTACAGACAAAAAAGTCAAACTCAAAATGAAACTTTAATGGCTTCAGGCATATTCCTGGTACTTAATTATAGATTAAAACCACCAAACTCTTGTATATTGATTGTCAAAGAGAATGGAGCGCCACATCACTGCTTACCCTCTCATGGTGTCCCACGCTTCTTGGGGCTTTATAAATATGACAAAAAGAGAGAGTCCGGATCATTTTAAATTCAAGAACTTGTTGGTATTGTAACTATGTTTTATTCATTTTTATTTTATCAGCAGTGTCTTAGATACATTTAAAGTGAAGGTAAACTTTGATGAATAAAAGCCCATTTTTTAAAAATACTATTAAAAACAGGGGCACTTTCATTCATCAAAGTTTACAAAGCAGCCGTTTTGATTAAAAACTTACCTTTTTTCTTTTCACAGCCAGAGCAGCTTCCCCCTCCTGGAAATCCTCTCTTCACATGTCAGCTTGGACTAATCCGGCTTCGTCCAGTCACAGCATGGCCTCAGGCAATGACTACCCTGGGGGGAAAGCCATGATTGGAGGAAGCCGGATTAGTCATTGCTGACGTGTGAAGAGAGGATTTCCAGGAGGGGAAGCTGCTATGGCTGTGAAAAGAAAATAAGGTAAGTTATTAATCAAAAGGGCTGCTTTGTAAACTTTGATGAATGAAAGTGCCCCTGTTTTTAATAGTATTTTTTAAAAACCGGGCTTTCATTCACCAAAGTTTGCCTTCACTTTAAGTTTAAAGATGGCATTAACCTGTCAAATGATATTAAAGAGACATGAAACTCAAAAATGTTATTTCATGATTCAGAAAGAGCATTTCATTACAATTTATCGGCTAGATTACGAGGTTTTGTCAGTAAGGCTTGCGGGGCTAACGAGCAGTTTCAGCTCACCGCTCACCTACAGACAGCGCTGGTATTACGGATTTTTACAAACCCGGCGTTAGCCGCAGAAAAGTGAGCGAAGAGCAAAATTTTGCTCCACATCTCACCTCAATACCAGCGCTGCTTACGGTAGCGGTCAGCTGGCTAAACGTGCTCGTGCACGATTTCCCCATAGAAATCAATGGGGCAGATTCGGCTGCCTGCAAAACACCTGCAAAAAAGCAGCGTTTAGCTCCTAACGCAGCCCCATTGATTCCTATGGGGAAATACTTTTTATGTCTACACCTAACACCCTAACATGAACCCCGAATCTAAACACCCCTAATCTTACACTTATTAACTCCTAATCTGCCGCCCCCGACATTGCCAACACCTGCTTTATATTATTAACCCCTAATCTGCCGCTCCGGACACTGCTGCCACCTACATTATACTTATGAATCCCTAATCTGCTGCCCCCAACATCGCCGAACCCTACATTTTATTGATTAACCCCTACTCTTCTGCCCCCAATGTCGCTGCCACCTAACTACACTTATTAACCCCTAATCTGCCGCCGCCAACGTTGCCGCCACTATAATAAATATATTAACCCCTAAACCTAAGTCTAACCCTAACCCTAACAACACCCTAATTTAAATATAATTTAAAATAATCTAAATAAAATAACTTTCATTAACTAAATTATTCCTATTTAAAACTAAATACCTATAAAATAAACAATAAACTAGCTACAATATAACTAATAGTTACATTGTAGCTAGCTTAGGGTTTATTTTTATTTTACAGGCAACTTTGTATTTATTTTAACTAGGTACAATAGTTATTAAATAGTTATTAACTATTTAATAGCTACCTAGCTAAAATAAATACAAATTTACCTGTAAAATAAAAATAAACCTAAGTTACAATTACACCTAACACTACACTATAATTAAATTAATTCCCTAAACTAACTACAATTAAATACAATTATGTAAATTACGGGGGAAAAACCCCCACTAAATTACAGAAAATATTAAAATAATTAAAAAAAAATTAAAACTAATACACCTAATCTAATCCCCCTAATAAAATAAAAAAGCCCCCCAAAATAATAAAAACCCTACCCTATACTAAATTACAAATAGCCCTTAAAAGGGCATTTTTGCGGGGCATTGCCCCAAAGTAATCAGCTCTTTTACCTGTAAAAAAAAATACAATACCCCCCCAACATTAAAACCCACCACCCACACACCCAACCCTACTCTAAAACCCACCCAATCCCCCCTTAATAAAACCTAACACTAACCCCTTGAAGATCACCCTACCTTGAGACATCTTCACCCAACCGGGCAGAAGTGGTCCTCCAGATGGCCAGAAGTCTTCATCCTATCCGGGCAGAAGCGGTCCTCCAGACGGCCAGAAGTCTTCATCCAGACGGCATCTTCTATCTTCATCCATCAGGAGCGGAGCAGGTCCATCTTCAAGACATCTGACGCAGAGCATCCTCTTCCTTCTGACGACTAACACTAAATGACGGTACCTTTAAGTGATGTCATCCAAGATGGCGTCCCTTGAATTCCGATTGGCTGATAGAATTCTATCAGCCAATCGGAATTAAGGTAGAAAAAATCATATTGGCTGATCCAATCAGCCAATAGGATTGAGCTTGCATTCTATTGGCTGTTCCAATCAGCCAATAGAATGCGAGCTCAATCCTATTGGCTGATTGGATCAGCCAGTAGGATTGAACTTCAATCCTATTGGCTGATTGCATCAGCCAATAGGATTTTTTCTTCCTTAATGTCAGGGTGCAAGGAATCAGACTGAGACGAGAAGTGCAAAAATAATCACACCTTTATTCATAGCAAAAAATAATAAAATGTCTACAAGTCAAATAACAAGCCAGGAGTCAAAACCAGAGCTTGTAGTCAGACGAGCCGAGTCAGGAGCCAAAGCGAAAAGTAAGACGAGCCAGAATCAGGAACAAGGAAATCAGCAGAGTCAGGAACAAGCCAGGGATCAGGAACCAGGAAGGACGTCAGGCAGCCAGGTAATATACAGGAACCCTCACAAACAGGTCTGAGACAACGCAAAGGCAAAGCATACTGAACAGAGGCCCTTTAAATAATAAGTGATGACATCACAATTCTGAGACTGCATCCTGTCTCACATGGATGATGCACACCAGTCTGGCCATAAAAGGAAGTGTAGGAAATGAGCAGCATCCCCCACAATGCACCATAGTCAGGAAGAGAGGTGAGTAAAATGGCTGCCAGGAGCCAATGGCAAAAACAGGGAAAAACCCTGACACTGAATTGAAGAGATGCCATCTTGGATGACGTCACTTAAAGGTACCGTCATTTAGTGTTAGTCGTCGGAAGGAAGAGGATGCTCCACGTCGGATGTCTTGAAGATGGACCCGCTCCGCTCCGGATGGATGAAGATAGAAGATGCCGTCTGGATGAAGACTTCTGGCCATCTGGAGGACCTCTTCTGCCCGGTTGGGTGAAGACGTCTCAAGGTAGGGTGATCTTCAAGGGGTTAGTGTTAGGTTTTATTAAGGGGGGATTGGGTGGGTTTTAGAGTAGGGTTAGGTGTGTGTGTGGTGGGTTTTAATGTTGGGGGAGGAGTATTGTATTTTTTTTAACAGGTAAAAGAGCTGATTACTTTGGGGCAAAAAGCAAAAAGCCCTTTTAAGGATTATTTGTAATTTAGTATAGGGTAGGGATTTTTATTAATTTGGGGGGCTTTTTATTGTATTAGGGGAATTAGATTAGGTGTAATTAGTTTAAAAAAATTGTAATTATTTTATTATTTTCTGTAATTTAGTGGGTTTTTTTCCATAATTTAGATAATTGTATTTAATTGTATTTAATTGTAGTTAGTTTAGGGAATTAATTTAATTGTAGTGTAGTGTTAGGTGTAATTGTAACTTAAAGGGCCATGATACCCACATTTTTTCTTTCATGATTTAGAAAAATAATGCATTTTTAAATATCTTTCTAATTTACTTCTATTATCTAATTTGTTTTATTCTCTTCATATTCTTTGCTGAAAAGCATATCTAGATATGCTCAGTAGCTGCTGATTGGTTGCTGCACATAGAAGCCTCATGTGATTGGCTCACCCATGTGCATTACTTTTTCTTCAAATAAGGATATCTACAAAATGAAGCAAAATAAATAATAGAAGTAAATTGTAATGTTGTTTAAATTTGTATGTTCTATCTGAATCATGAAAGAAAGATTTTGGGTTTAGTGGCCCTTTAAGTTTATTTTTATTTTACAGGTAAATTTGTATTTAGTTTAGCTAGGTAGCTATTAAATAGTTAATAAGTATTTAATAATAATTGTACCTAGTTAAAATAAATACAAAAGTGCCTGTAAAATAAAAATAAACCCTAAGCTAGCTACAATGTAACTATTAGTTATATTGTAGCTAGTTTAGGCTTTATTTTATAGGTAATTAGTTTTAAATGGGAATAATTTAGTTAATTGAAGTTATTTTATTTAGATTATTTTAAATTATAATTAAATTAGGGGGCTGTTAGGGTTACACTTAGGTTTAGGGGTTAATAAATTTAATATAGTTGCGGGCGGCAGATTAGGGGTTAATAAATTTAGGTAGGTGTCGGCGATGTTAGGGATGGCAGATTAGGGGTTAATAAAATTTAACTAATGTTTGTGAGGCGGAAGTGCGGCGGTTTAGGGGTTAATATATTTATTAAAGTGGCGGCAATGTCCGGTCGGCAGATTAGGGGTTAAAATTTTTATTTAAGTGTTTGCGATGTGGGGGGGGCTCAGTTTAGGGGTTAATAGGTAGTTTATGGGTGTTAGTGTACTTTTTAGCACTTTAGTTAAGAGTTTTATGTTACGGCGTTAGCCCATAAAACTCAACTACTGACTTTTAAATGCGGTAGGAGTCTTGACAGTAGAGGCTGTACCGCTCACTTTTTCTAAGACTCGTAATACCAGCGTTAGCAAAATCCCATTGAAAAAATAGGATACACAATTGACGTAAGTGGATTTGCGGTATGTTCGAGTCGCGGAAGAAAAGTGAGCGGTACACCTGTACCTGCAAGACTCGTATGTCTTTTATCAACTGCATTGTCCTCAAGGAATTTTTTGCCGAACAGCATACCTAGGTATGTAGCGTGCACATGTTTGGGACACCATATGGCAGAAAACACTGCTATCATTTATTTTTTTGTTGTTGTTTTTTATAAATGAAAAGCATTCTTGCTGGCAGATAAAGCTCCAGGAAAATGCACGCTCCTGAGATAGAGATGCATCGATTTACACTTATATGTAGCACCTATGAATGCATTTCTGTTTATCTATTATTCCATGTGACACTTACCCTGTACCTATTCATTGCTATATTATTTACATATACAGTGTCATATATTATACTCTATAGTTTTCAGTGTATATTGTATCACATAATTATTTATTTTGGATACTTCTGAAAGTTTATTTTGGATACTTCTGACAGCTGATTTGTTGCGGATTACCGTATATCTGTCTCATACTTATTATTACCATTATGATTCTGCTCAGCGCTTAACACGCCCCAGCCCCTTTGTAACATTTTTCTTCTGTTAGGGACTAATTGGAAAAGTTAGTCCCACCCCTCTGGGTTCTGTGTTTTTTAGCAGCAGGGACTGATCATAGATATTTTAGCTTGTTTCTATACAAATCCAATACATTTGTGTTCATGGGGGATATATTGTAATCTCTCCAGTTTTTAGAAACGTGAGCCACTTACCACTTCATACATACAATATTTGTTACATCAAATACAGATATTTTGTCATCCCTTTCATCTTATACTCTCACTAGTTTTGCGCCCCTTATCAGAAGCTGACCCCTCTGCTAGTCAGAGGAGTTTTCAACTTTGTTTTCATATATATATATAAGCACACCTAGCAAAAACATATTATATATTAATGCACATACTGTGGGAGTGCTGACAAAATGACCTGAGTAAATACAAATAAACAAAAAAATATTAGCGCACATCCAAAATGAAACCAGGTGTGTTCCAGACAGTGTAATTAAGGCTATATAAACCAGGCAGCCTCATTTTGAGGCATAGAATGGATTTCTATACTAGAATCAAAGGATTCAGCCAAGTAAGGTTAACATTTATAGTGTTAGGACCAGTCTTTTTTTGGGACACCTTGTAATTAGTGACTGGCTGAGCAGAATATGGCCATATTGTGTGACTAAGATCCCAATGTTATTTATGGCCTAGATTTAGAGTTGGGCGGTAGCCGTCAAAACCAGCGTTAGAGGCTCCTAACGCTGGTTTTTAACGCCCTCTGGTATTTGGAGTCAGTCATTAAAGGGTCTAACGCTCACTTTCCAGCCGCAACTTTTCCATACCGCAGATCCCCTTACGTCAATTGCGTATCCTATCTTTTCAATGGGATCTTTCTAACGCCGGTATTTAGAGTCGTGTCTGGAGTGAGCGTTAGAAATCTAACGACAAAACTCCAGCCGCAGAAAAAAGTCAGTAGTTAAGAGCTTTCTTGGCTAACGCCGGTTTATAAAGCTCTTAACTACTGTGCTCTAAAGTACACTAACACCCATAAACTACCTATGTACTCCTAAACCGAGGTCCCCCCACATCGCCGCCACTCTATTAAAAAATTTGAACCCCTAATCTGCCGACCGCCACCTACGTTATCCTTATGTACCCCTAATCTGCTGCCCCTAACACTGCCGACCCCTATATTATATTTATTAACCCCTAATCTGCCCCCTCAACATCGCCTCCACCCGCCTACACTTATTAACCCCTAATCTGCCGAGCGGACCGCAGCGCTACTATAATAAAGTTATTAACCCCTAATCTGCCTCACTCCCGCCTCAATAACCCTATAATAAATAGTATTAACCCCTAATCTGCCCTCCCTAACATCGCCGACACCTAACTTCAAACATTAACCCCTAATCTGCCGACCGGAGCTCACCGCTATTCTAATAAATTTTTTAACCCCTAAAGCTAATTCTAACCCTAACACCCCCCTAAGTTAAATATAATTTTATTCTAACGAAATAAATTAACTCTTATTAAATAAATTATTCCTATTTAAAGCTAAATACTTACCTGTAAAATAAACCCTAATATAGCTACAATATAAATTATAATTATATTGTAGCTATTTTAGGATTAATATTTATTTTACAGGCAACTTTGTATTTATTTTAACCAGGTACAATAGCTATTAAATAGTTAATAACTATTTAATAGTTACCTAGTTAAAATAATTACAAAATCACCTGTAAAATAAATCCTAACCTAAGTTACAATTAAACCTAACACTACACTAGCAATAAATTAGTTAAATAAAATACCTACAATTATCTACAATTAAACCTAACACTACACTATCAATAAATTAATTAAATACAATATCTACAAATAAATACAATGAAATAAACTAACTAAAGTACAAAAAATAAAAAAGAACTAAGTTACAAAAAATAAAAAAATATTTACAAACATTAGAAAAATATTACAACAATTTTAAACTAATTACACCTACTCTAAGCTCCCTAATAAAATAACAAAGACCCCCAAAATAAAAAAATGCCCTACCCTATTCTAAATTAAAAAAGTTCAAAGCTCTTTTAACTTACCAGCCCTGAACAGGGCCCTTTGCGGGGAATGCCCCAAATAATTCAGCTCTTTTGCCTGTAAAAAAAACATACAATACCCCCCCCAACATTACAACCCACCACCCACATACCCCTAATCTAACCCAAACCCCCCTTAAATAAACCTAACACTAAGCCCCTGAAGATCTTCCTACCTTGTCTTCACCATGCCAGGTTCACCGATCGGTCCAGAGTCTTGATCCAAGCCCAAGCGGGGGGCTGAAGAGTGACGTCCATCCTCGGGCTGAAGTCTGGATCCAAGCGGCGGCTGAAGAAATCCATCATCGGGCTGAAGTCGGAAGTCCATCATCGGGATGAAGTCTTCTATCAAGCCGCATCTTCAATCTTCTTTCTTCTGGAGCGGAGCGGAGCCATCTTCTTTCCAACCGACGCGGATCCAACCTCTTCAACCAACGCCTACTCGCCGAATGAAGGTTCCTTTAAGGGACGTCATCCAAGATGGCGTCCCTCGAATTCCGATTGGCTGATAGGATTCTTTCAGCCAATCGGAATTAAGGTAGGAAAATTCTGATTGGCTGATGGAATCAGCCAATCAGAATCAAGTTCAATCCGATTGGCTGATCCAATCAGCCAATCAGATTGAGCTCGCATGCTATTGGCTGATTGGAACAGCCAATAGAATGCGAGCTCAATCTGATTGGCTGATTGGATCAGCCAATCGGATTGAACTTGATTCTGATTGGCTGATTCCATCAGCCAATCAGAATTTTCCTACCTTAATTCCGATTGGCTGATAGAATCCTATCAGCCAATCGGAATTTGAGGGACGCCATCTTGGATGACGTCCCTTAAAGGAACCGTCATTCGTCGGGAAGTCGTCGGTGAAGATGGATGTTCCGCGTCGGCGGGATGAACATGGATCCGGAAGAAAGAAGATTGAAGATGCCTCTTGATAGAAGACTTCAGCCGGATCATGGACCTCTTCAGCTCCCGCTTGGATGAAGACTTCAGTTGGATCATGGACCTCTTCAGCTCCCGCTTGGATGAAGACTTCAGTCGGATCATGGACATCTTCAGCCCCCCGCTTGGGCTTGGATCAAGACATCAGAGGAGCTCTTCTGGATCGATTGGTGAACCCGGCGTGGTGAAGATAAGGTAGGAAGATCTTCAGGGGCTTAGTGTTAGGTTTATTTAAGGGGGGTTTGGGTTAGATTAGGGGTATGTGGGTGGTGGGTTGTAATGTTGGGGGGGGTATTGTATGTTTTTTTTTTCAGGCAAAGAGCTGAATTTTTTGGGGCATGCCCCGCAAAGGGCCCTTTTAAGGGCTGGTAAGGTAAAAGAGCTTTGAACTTTTGTAATTTAGAATAGGGTAGGGCATTTTTTTATTTTGGGGGTCTTTGTTATTTTATTAGGGGGCTTAGAGTAGGTGTAATTAGTTTAAATTGTTGTAATTTTTTTTCTAATGTTTGTAAATATGTTTTTATTTTTTGTACTTTAGTTAGTTTATTTAATTGTATTTATTTGTAGGAATTGTATTTAATTTATTTATTGATAGTGTAGTGTTAGGTTTAATTGTAGATAATTGTAGGTATTTTATTTAATTAATTTATTGATAGTGTAGTGTTAGGTTTAATTGTAACTTAGGTTAGGATTTATTTTACAGGTAATTTTGTTATTATTTTAACTAGGTAACTATTAAATAGTTATTAACTATTTAATAGCTATTGTACCTGGTTAAAATAATTACAAAGTTGCCTGTAAAATAAATATTAATCCTAAAATAGCTACAATGTAATTATAATTTATATTGTAGCTATATTAGGGTTTATTTTACAGGTAAGTATTTAGCTTTAAATAGGAATAAGCTATTTAATAAGAGTTAATTTATTTCGTTAGAATAAAATTATATTTAACTTAGGGGGGTGTTAGGGTTAGAATTAGCTTTAGGGGTTAAAAAATTTATTAGAGTAGCGGTGAGCTCCGATCGGCAGATTAGGGGTTAATACTTGAAGTTAGGTGTCGGCGATGTTAGGGAGGGCAGATTAGGGGTTAATACTATTTATTATAGGGTTATTGAGGCGGGAGTGATGCGGATTAGGGGTTAATAACTTTATTATAGTAGCGCTCAGGTCCGTTCGGCAGATTTGGGGTTAATAAGTGTAGTTAGGTGGAGGCGACGTTGGGGCGGCAGATTAGGGGTTAATAAATATAATATAGGGGTCGGCGGTGTTAGGGGCAGCAGATTAGGGGTACATAGGGATAATGTAGGTGGCGGGGGTGTACGGAGCGGCAGATTAGGGGTTAAAAATAATATGCAGGGGTCAGCGATAGCGGGGGCGGCAGAATAGGGGTTAATAAGTGTAAGGTTAGGGGTGTTTAGACTCGGGGTTCATGTTAGGGTGTTAGGTGCAGACGTAGGAAGTGTTTCCCCATAGGAAACAATGGGGCTGCGTTAGGAGCTGAACGCGGCAGGTTTTTTTTCAGCTCAAACAGCCCCATTGTTTCCTATGGGGGAATCGTGCACGAGCACGTTTTTGAGGCTGGCCGCGTCCGTAAGCACCGCTGGTATCTAGAGTTGCAGTGGCGTTAAATTATGCTCTACGCTCCCTTTTTGGAGCCTAAGGCACTGAAAACCCAGTCATTCTGTTACCTCTAAATACCAGCGGTATTTAAAAGGTGCGGCCAGAAAAAAGCACGCGTAGCTAACTCACCCCTTTGGCCGCAAAACTCTAAATCTAGGCGTAAGAGTATAGAGTTTTAAACAGGCATTTATTGCAGACTTTATATCAAAATAAGTGTGGTTTCATTTTGGATGTGCGCTTATATATATATTTTTTTTTGTTTGTATATATATAATTTTTTGGTAATATAATTACATATAGGAATAGATAGGAATGGATAGGAATATATATATATATATATATATATATATATATATACACACACGGTATATATATATATTACATATATGAATAGATATATACAGATATATATATAAGAATATCTGTTTATAACTACATAGAGCATATTCTGCTATGCAGAACACTGGAAGGTGAAATATTTACAGTAAATATACAGTGTAATACTTTATTAAATTGATAATCGCATAAATATGTTTTTCATGTTTTCATCTACTTAACTGCAAAGGGCTCCAACTTCTATATAAGTGCACAGATATAAATACCTACAGGTATGTACACACATATAAATATTTCTGTAAATACATATAAACACATATAAATACATAAATAACTATGTAGAGACATATAAATATTTCTGTAAATACATATAAACACATATAAATACATAAATAACTATGTAGAGACATATAAATATTTCTGTAAATACATATAAACACATATAAATACATAAATATGTAGACATAAATATTTCAGTAAATACATATAAACAGATATACATAAATATATAAATAAATACATATGTACACACATATAAACACACACACACACACACATATATATATATATATATATATATATATATATATATATATATATATATATATATATACACACACAGTACATATACATAAATATATAAATAAATACATATGTACACACATATAACACATATAAACACATATATATATATATATATATATATATATATATATATATATATATATATATATATATATACACACAGTACATATACATATTTAGACGTGTGTATGTATGTATCTCTATGTTAAAGCCCCTTGCCTGCCTTTTTTTTCCTAATACCTGAGACCTCATAGCTTTGAGCCCTTATAACTTTTTTGTGAATGTTTATTAGTTGTGTTATTATGAGAGTAACTGTACTTTGTAGTGTATTTTTGATATTTTTGTGACACTTTTTTGATTTGTGAAACAGCTAACCAGAGCTTTGTGGTCACAATAACCCGATGCGCGTTATCTTCAATTGCGTTCAATCGATCGCGTTTATTTTCAACTTGTAATACGAGCAGAAAACCTGACGCGCGCAAACAACCACGATAAACTCCTTATCACTCACGAGTAACTGTTAATGCGCCCCTTGTAATCTGGCCCGAAGTTTAGTTGATCCCACTTTTAGTAAATAACCAGAAACCATATGAACTTGCCACGTAACAGACTTGTTTTTTCCCACACACTGAATACCCATAGATGTATCTTCTTTGTCAATATTTTGAGTGATAGAATAGTTTTTATACCTGGCAAAGTCTTACAAAAATGTATTTTTAAATATATTGTCCTGTGTCTGCTTCAAGAGACTTGAATTGCAAGTCAGTTCTGTAACACTGAGTTATGCTTTCTTGAGGCAATAATGCTTACTATAAAACAAATCTGAGAACTGATGTAAAGTTACTCACCTATACTATGGGACCAAGCAGAGACTGTGTAAACACACTTAAGAAACAAATACATGTGTAACTATCTACTTGATGTAAAACTGCCCAAACCTGCTTCCTTACGCACATACAGCATTCAGATAAGCATTTCTCATGTAGTCAGTGTCTAACATTGATTAAACAAAAACACAATGAAATGTCAAGTGACACCGGTTGATATTTGCTCTGGACCTAAACAATATATTAATAATGGCTAAGCCTCACTAAACTAATAGAGACTACTGTTAAAACCTGCATTTATTATGCCATCCCTGAATTATAAATTAAAGGGATAGTCTAGTCAAAATTAGGCTTTCATTATTAAGATAGAGCATGCAATTTTAATCAACTTTCTAATTTACTCCTATTATCAAATTTTCTTTGTTCCCTTGCTATCTTTATTTGAATGTAAGCATATGAGCCGGCCCATTTTTGGTTCAGGACCTGGGAAGCACTTTCTGATTGGTGTCTAAATGTAGCCACCAATCAGCAAGCGCTACCCAGGTGCTAGACCAAAAATGGGCCGGCTCCTATGCTTACATTCAAATAAAGATAGCAAGGGAACAAAGAAAATTTGATAATAGGAGTAAATTAGAAAGTTGCTTAAAATTGCATGCTCTATCTGAAGCATGAATGTTTAATTTTGACTAGACTATTCCTATAATGAACAAAATTAAAATGCATTTCATTTTTAAATGTTTTAATTTAAAAGTGACTGACAGTCATAAATTGTATTGTACTCTCAAATGGTTTAGGCATAAACCACTCATTTAGCTAAAACCATAAAAAAATTACGGAAAAACTGTATTTAATCATATTAACACTTAAATTACCACTTGTAATATGAGTGACAATAACGCACCCTGTGCTAACCATTAAAGGGACAGTTTACCCTAAAATTTCCTCCCCTTAAAATTGTTTACAATTATCCATTTTTCCTGCTGAAGTGTATTAAATGGTTTACAAGTTTCTCCTTTACTCTTATTTCGGCATTTGAAATAGCTGATGTAGCCTGTGGTATCCTAATCTATCCATTGTTTATAGACACTAAAATTTTACACTTATTTTGTCACTATTTAAAAAGCTAATGAAACTTTAAAAATACATCTACAAGTTATTCTCAGACTAATCTATTTTTTTGTAATGCTTCAATCTAACATTTATTTAGGCCTAGATTTGGAGTTTGGCGGTAGCCGTGAAAACCAGCGTTAGAGGCTCCTAACGCTGGTTTTAGGCTACCGCCGGTATTTGGAGTCACTCAAAAAAGGGTCTAACGCTCACTTTTCAGCCGCGACTTTTCCATACCGCAGATCCCCTTACGTCAATTGCGTATCCTATCTTTTCAATGGGATCTTCCTAACTCCGGTATTTAGAGTCATGTCTGAAGTGAGCGTTAGAACTCTAACGACAAAACTCCAGCCGCAGAAAAAAAGCAGGAGTTAAGAGCTTTCTGGGCTAACGCCGGTTCATAAAGCTCTTAACTACTGTACCCTAAAGTACACTAACACCCATAAACTACCTATGTACCCCTAAACTGAGGCCCCCCCACATCGCCGCCACTCGATTAAATTTTTTTAACCCCTAATCTGCCGACCGCCACCTACGTTATACTTATGTACCCCTAATCTGCTGCCCCTAACACCGCCGACCCCTGTATTATATTTATTAACCCCTAACCTGCCCCCCACAACGTCGCCGCCAGATACCTACAATAATTAACCCCTAATCTGCCGACCGCAAAGCGCCGCCACCTACATTACAGCTATGTACCCCTAATCTGCTGCCCCTAACACCGCCGACCCCTATATTATATTTATTAACCCCTAATCTGCCCCCCACAACGTCGCCTCCACCTGCCTACACTGATTAACCCCTAATCTGCCGACCGGACCTGAGCGCTACTATAATAAAGTTATTAACCCCTAATCCGCCTCACTAACCCTATAATAAATAGTATTAACCCCTAATCTGCCCTCCCTAACATCGCCGACACCTAACTTCAAACATTAACCCCTAATCTGCCGACCGGAGATCACCGCTATTCTAATAAATGTATTAACCCCTAAAGCTAAGTCTAACCCTAACACTAACACCCCCCTTTAAATATAATTTAAATCTAACGAAATTAATTAACTCTTATTAAATAAATTATTCCTATTTAAAGATAAATACTTACCTGTAAAATAAATCCTAATATAGCTACAATATAAATTATAATTACATTGTAGCTATTTTAGGATTAATATTTATTTTACAGGCAACTTTGTAATTATTTTAACCAGGTACAATAGCTATTAAATAGTTACCTAGTTAAAATAATTACAAAATTACCTGTAAAATAAATCCTAACCTAAGTTACAATTAAACCTAACACTACACTATCATTAAATTAATTAAATTAAATACCTACAATTACCTACAATTAAACCTAACACTACACTATCAATACATTAATTAAATACAATATCTACAAATAAATACAATGAAATAAACTAACTAAAGTACAAAAAATAAAAAAGAACTAAGTTACAAAAAATAAAAAAAATATTTACAAACATTAGAAAAATATTACAACAATTTTAAACTAATTACACCTACTCTAAGCCCCCTAATAAAATAACAAAGCCCCCCAAAATAAAAAATGCCCTACCCTATTCTAAATTAAAAAAGTTAAAAGCTCTTTTACCTTACCAGCCCTGAACAGAGCCCTTTGCGGGGCATGCCCCAAGAATTTCAGCTCTTTTGCCTGTAAAAAGAAACATACAATACCCCCCCCCCAACATTACAACCCACCACCCACATACCCCTAATCTAACCCAAACCCCCCTTAAATAAACCTAACACTAAGCCCCTGAAGATCTTCCTACCTTGTCTTCACCATCCAGGTTCACCGATCCGTCCTGAAGAGCTCCTCCGATGTCCTGATCCAAGCCCAAGCGGGGGGCTGAAGAGGTCCATGATCCGGTCGAAGTCTTCATCCAAGCGGGGCAGAAGAGGATCTTCCATCCGATTGAAGTCTTCATCCAGGCGGCATCTTCTATGGTCTTCCATCCGGAGCGAAGCGGCAGGATCCTGAAGACCTCCAGCGCGGAACATCCATCCGGCCCGACGACTGAACGACGAATGACGGTTCCTTTAAGGGACGTCATCCAAGATGGCGTCCCTCGAATTCCGATTGGCTGATAGGATTCTATCAGCCAATCGGAATTAAGGTAGGAATATTCTGATTGGCTGATGGAATCAGCCAATCAGAATCAAGTTCAATCCGATTGGCTGATTCGATCAGCCAATCAGATTGAGCTCGCATTCTATTGGCTGTTCCGATCAGCCAATAGAATGCGAGATCAATCTGATTGGCTGATCGGATCAGCCAATCGGATTGAACTTGATTCTGATTGGCTGATTCCATCAGCCAATCAGAATATTCCTACCTTAATTCCAATTGGCTGATAGAATCCTATCAGCCAATCGGAATTCGAGGGACGCCATCTTGGATGACGTCCCTTAAAGGAACCGTCATTCGTCGTTCAGTCGTCGGGCCGGATGGATGTTCCGCGCTGGAGGTCTTCAGGATCCTGCCGCTTCGCTCCGGATGGAAGACTATAGAAGATGCCGCCTGGATGAAGACTTCAATCGGATGGAAGATCCTCTTCTGCCCCGCTTGGATGAAGACTTCGACCGGATCATGGACCTCTTCAGCCCCCCGCTTGGGCTTGGATCAGGACATCGGAGGAGCTCTTCAGGACGGATCGGTGAACCTGGATGGTGAAGACAAGGTAGGAAGATCTTCAGGGGCTTAGTGTTAGGTTTATTTAAGGGGGGTTTGGGTTAGATTAGGGGTATGTGGGTGGTGGGTTGTAATGTTGGGGGGGGGGTATTGTATGTTTCTTTTTACAGGCAAAAGAGCTGAAATTCTTGGGGCATGCCCCGCAAAGGGCCCTGTTCAGGGCTGGTAAGGTAAAAGAGCTTTTAACTTTTTTAATTTAGAATAGGGTAGGGCATTTTTTATTTTGGGGGGCTTTGTTATTTTATTAGGGGGCTTAGAGTAGGTGTAATTAGTTTAAAATTGTTGTAATATTTTTCTAATGTTTGTAAAAAAAAAATTATTTTTTGTAACTTAGTTCTTTTTTATTTTTTGTACTTTAGTTAGTTTATTTCATTGTATTTATTTGTAGATATTGTATTTAATTAATGTATTGATAGTGTAGTGTTAGGTTTAATTGTAGGTAATTGTAGGTATTTAATTTAATTAATTTAATGATAGTGTAGTGTTAGGTTTAATTGTAACTTAGGTTAGGATTTATTTTACAGGTAATTTTGTAATTATTTTAACTAGGTAACTATTTAATAGCTATTGTACCTGGTTAAAATAATTACAAAGTTGCCTGTAAAATAAATATTAATCCTAAAATAGCTACAATGTAATTATAATTTATATTGTAGCTATATTAGGATTTATTTTACAGGTAAGTATTTATCTTTAAATAGGAATAATTTATTTAATAAGAGTTAATTAATTTCGTTAGATTTAAATTATATTTAAGTTAGGGGGGTGTTAGTGTTAGGGTTAGACTTAGCTTTAGGGGTTAATACATTTATTAGAATGGCGGTGATCTCCGGTCGGTAGATTAGGGGTTAATGTTTGAAGTTAGGTGTCGGCGATGTTAGGGAGGGCAGATTAGGGGTTAATACTATTTATTATAGGGTTAGTGAGGCGGATTAGGGGTTAATAAGTGTAGGTAGGTGGAGGCGACGTTGTGGGGGGCAGATTAGGGGTTAATAAATATAATATAGGGGTCGGCGGTGTTAGGGGCAGCAGATTAGGGGTACATAAGGATAATGTAAGTAGCAGCGGTTTACGGAGCGGCAGATTAGGGGTTAATAATAATATGCAGGGGTCAGCGATAGCGGGGCGGCAGATTAGGGGTTAATAAGTGTAAGGTTAGGGGTGTTTAGACTCGGGGTACATGTTAGAGTGTTAGGTGCAGACGTAGGAAGTGTTTCCCCATAGCAAACAATGGGGCTGCGTTAGGAGCTGAACGCAGCTTTTTTGCAGGTGTTAGGTTTTTTTTCAGCTCAAACAGCCCCATTGTTTCCTATGGGGGAATCGTGCACGAGCACGTTTTTGAGGCTGGCCGCGTCCGTAAGCAACTCTGGTATCGAGAGTTGCATTTGCGTTAAATATGCTCTACGCTCCTTTTTTGGAGCCTAACGCAGCCTTTTTTTGGACTCTCAATACCAGAGTTAATTTTATGGTGCGGCCAGAAAAAAGGCAGCGTTAGCTACGCGGGTCGTTACCGACAAAACTCTAAATCTAGCCGTTAGTGTTTAATGTCCATTTAAGGGAAAGGCAATTTTACAGTACTCTGTACCTTTAAAAGTATAGAACATGGTTAAAAAAAATGTTGGCTGCGTTAAGGGAGAGCTTCCCAGTTGCTGAACCAAATATGGGCAGGCTCCTAACCTTACATTCCTGCATTTTCAAAAAAAGATGCAAAGAGAACAAAGAAAAAATTGATAATAGGAGGAAATTAGAAAGTTGCTTAAAATTTCTGCTCTATTTGAATCATGAAAGAAAAAATGTGTGTTTCATATCCCTTTAATTATACCCCTGTACAGTGCAGCAGAATCTGTTGGTTCATTACAAATAGATAATAATAGTAACACCCTATCTCAGCTGGAAGCAGACTTTATATCCAGCCGCTCCGAAAGTAGAGAAATGTTTTTTATATCCTCGCTAGGTTTGGCTGCTTTCCCAGAATAATTCCTACTCCAGTAAACTTCAGGTCATTTTGAACTACAACATCTGATGCTGATGCAACTGGCTATTGGCTGGGAAAATGGTTCAACCTGTTTTTTTTGTTAACGTGATGGTAAATTTAATGTGTTTAAAACTTACTATTCCATAATAATAGTGAAATAGAAATAATTCACAGGTTGTTGTTTTTTTATATAACGTTGTATAATTAAAAACCTTTTATTTCTCCAATCTTTTGTTTCTTAATGCCCCCCCTTACATTTTCTTTTCTGTAGTGTAGTAATATACAGAATTTTCCCACCTGCTCTATGCGTAGTTCTCAGTGCACGCTCCAGAGAATTTGTAGCTTCCCGCATGCGCAGATCGTCTTCTCGTCCGCTCCAATATAAATATTAAATTAAGAGATTCAGGGCCAGCGGCGTGCTAAAAGTTACCCACCAGTGATATCAGGTTTATCACGGCTGTTTGTTCGCGTCGGATGTAGTACTTGTATTACAAGTTAAAAAGTAAACTTGATCGCTTGAGCGCAATTGAAGTTAATGCACGTTGGGATAGCGTGTACTCGGAGCTCTGGTTAACTGTTTCGTGAAAGGAAAAGGTGCCACAAAACACATCAAAAGTACATGTAAAAGTACAGTTACCCTCACTCATAA
The DNA here is from genome assembly GCF_027579735.1 of Bombina bombina. Classification (NCBI taxonomy): domain Eukaryota; kingdom Metazoa; phylum Chordata; class Amphibia; order Anura; family Bombinatoridae; genus Bombina; species Bombina bombina. The sequence goes on along the minus strand of NC_069504.1, from coordinate 59,174,575 downwards.
TAACGCTATCTAATATAATGTATTTAAAAACAAATATTGCACAAAAATAGTTAAGATAAGGGCTTAAAGATATAAAGTTTCAGGCAAAGGTCTTTAACATAAAGATACATTCATATACATGTCTAAAGATGTGTGTACATATTTATTTATGTATTTATATGTGTATTTAGGTAATTATATATATATATATATATATATATATATATATATATATATATATATATATATATATATATATACATACATATAAACAAACAATTACATATGTACATATAAATAAACACACACATATATATATATATATATATATATATATATATATATATATATATACATACATATAAACAAACAATTACATATGTACACATAAATAAACACATATATATATATATACATACATACATATAAACAAACAATTACATATGTACACATAAATAAACACATATATATATATATATATACATACATATAAACAAACAATTACATATGTACACATAAATAGACACACACACATATATATATATACATACATATATATAAACAAACAATTACATATGTACACATAAATAAACACACACATACATATATACATACATATAAACAAACAATTACATATGTACACATAAATAGACACACACACACACACATATATATATACATACATATAAACAAACAATTACATATGTACACATAAATAGACACACACCTATATATATACATACATATAAACAAACAATTACATATGTACACATAAATAAACACACACCTATATATATATATATATATATATATATATATATATATATATATATATATATATATATATATATACATACATATAAACAAACAATTACATATGTACACATAAATAAACACACACCTATATATATACATACATATAAACAAACAATTACATATGTACACATAAATAAACACACACACATATATACAGGGAGTGCAGAATTATTAGGCAAGTTGTATTTTTGAGGATTAATTTTATTATTGAACAACAACCATGTTCTCAATGAACCCAAAAATCTCATTAATATCAAAGCTCAATATTTTTGGAAGTAGTTTTTAGTTTGTTTTTAGTTATAGCTATTTTAGGGGGATATCTGTGTGTGCAGGTGACTATTACTGTGCATAATTATTAGACAACTTAACAAAAAACAAATATATACCCATTTTAATTATTTATTTTTACCAGTGAAACCAATATAACATCTCAACATTCACAAATATACATTTCTGACATTCAAAAACAAAACAAAAACAAATCAGTGACCAATATAGCCACCTTTCTTTGCAAGGACACTCAAAAGCCTGCCATCCATGGATTCTGTCAGTGTTTTGATCTGTTCACCATCAACATTGCGTGCAGCAGCAACCACAGCCTCCCAGACACTGTTCAGAGAGGTGTACTGTTTTCCCTCCTTGTAAATCTCACATTTGATGATGGACCACAGGTTCTCAATGGGGTTCAGATCAGGTGAACAAGGAGGCCATTTCATTAGATTTTCTTCTTTTATACCCTTTCTTGCCAGCCACGCTGTGGAGTACTTGGACGCGTGTGATGGAGCATTGTCCTGCATGAAAATCATGTTTTTCTTGAAGGATGCAGACTTCTTCCTGTACCACTGCTTGAAGAAGGTGTCTTCCAGAAACTGACAGTAGGACTGGGAGTTGAGCTTGACTCCATCCTCAACCCGAAAAGGCCCCACAAGCTCATCTTTGATGATACCAGCCCAAACCAGTACTCCACCTCCACCTTGCTGGCGTCTGAGTCGGACTGGAGCTCTCTGCCCTTTACCAATCCAGCCACGGGCCCATCCATCTGGCCCATCAAGACTCACTCTCATTTCATCAGTCCATAAAACCTTAGAAAAATCAGTCTTGAGATATTTCTTGGCCCAGTCTTGACGTTTTAGCTTGTGTGTCTTGTTCAGTGGTGGTCGTCTTTCAGCCTTTCTTACCTTGGCCATGTCTCTGAGTATTGCACACCTTGTGCTTTTGGGCACTCCAGTGATGTTGCAGCTCTGAAATATATCCAAACTGGTGGCAAGTGGCATCTTATCAGCTACACGCTTGACTTTTCTCAGTTCATGGGCAGTTATTTTGCGCCTTGGTTTTTCCACACGCTTCTTGCGACCCTGTTGACTATTTTGAATGAAACGCTTGATTGTTCGATGATCACGCTTCAGAAGCTTTGCAATTTTAAGAGTGCTGCATCCCTCTGCAAGATATCTCACTATTTTGGACTTTTCTGAGCCTGTCAAGTCCTTCTTTTGACCCATTTTGCCAAAGGAAAGGAAGTTGCCTAATAATTATGCACACCTGATATAGGGTGTTAATGTCATTAGACCACACCCCTTCTCATTACAGAGATGCACATCACCTAATATGCTTAATTGGTAGTAGGCTTTCGAGCCTATACAGCTTGGAGTAAGACAACATGCATAAAGAGGATGATGTGGTCAGAATACTCATTTGCCTAATAATTCTGCACTCCCTGTATATATATATATATATATATATATATATATATATATATATATATATATATATATATATATATATACATACATACATACATACATATAAACAAACAATTACATATGTACACATAAATAAGCACACACCTATATATATACATACATATAAACAAACAATTACATATGTACACATAAATAGACATATATATGTGTGCATTGGAGCCTTTTGCAGTTAAGTAGATGAAAATATATTTATGCAATATTCATATTTAATAAAGTGTTATACTGTGTAATATACTTTTTACCTTTGTGGTTACCTTGTATCTAAGCCACTGCAGAGTTCCTCTGTGATTACCTTGTATCTAAGCCTGTAGACTGCCCCCTTATCTCAGTGCTATTTACAGGCTTGCATTTTAGCCAATTAGTGCTAACTCATGAATAACTCCATTAGAGTGAGCACACTGTTATCTATATGGCACACATGAAGCAGTGTCTTGCTGTGCAAAGCTATAAAGATGCACTGAGATAAGAGGCGGTCTGTAGTGGCTTAGAGCCAGGCAGAAATGTAGATGTTTAAAGGTTATAAAGTATATGTCATGAGATGCAGGACATATGCAGGACACAGCAATGATGGTACAACTCTATTTTATTACAGAGCACAGAAACATACATCTAGTCAGGTTGATTTCACTAACTGACTGCGACACAGACTCCCGGGCCTAAGCCCCATCCCCAACTAGTGACATCACATCCTGCTCTCATCACATCTTCCCCTTTTTCAAAGGCGAATCATACATTTGAATATAACAAATAACAAGGTATACGAACAGAGTATACAACAACATTTTTTTTTTTCGAACAATATATAAACAAATAGGTTCAGAAAATATAAACACATAAATTACATCCTGACTTGGACATCGGGTTAGACTACCCTAGTCCACAGTGACCATGGGATTATTCTGCCCATACTTCCGGTCACTGTTCTAGCTAAAGTCAGTCCCTATATCGGGCCGGAAGTCTCACCACTCTTCCGCTTGATGTAACTTTGCATGAACTGTCCTCTGATACAGAAGATGGTGAATTAGAGTCCGCTGGAGGCAAAGATATATTCCCGCTGTGATCTTGCTGAGGGGAAGGCACCTCTCTTAGAACAGGGGATCCCACCGGCGGTGGTACTGAGGCATCCAGTTCCAGACTCTCAGGTACAGACTGAAGATGTCTTCGGTTGCGGCGTGTAACCGTCCCTCCCTCAGTAAGGACTGTATAAGACCTTGGTTCTGGAGAGCGGCCAACTACCGTAGCAGGCGTCTTCCATTTCTTCTCATCATCCAGTTTAATTCTGACAGTTTGCCCCGCATTCAGTTCCTGTAAGGGCCTGACAGAATGTCTCCTGTCGTAGAAGAAACGATAACCCTTTTTGGCCTCTTCATCCCTCCTAAGGACTTCGTCCCGAGGAACAGGGCCAGACGGCTTGAAGACACCCACTGAGGGTAAAGTGGTGCGAATCTGGCGTCCTAGCATCAGCTGTGCCGGGCTAAACCCGGTAGCTTGAATGGGCATCGCCCTGTATGACAAGAGGGCCAGGTACGGCTCAGATTGCTTTAGAATGAATTTTGTTGTTTGAACTGCCCTTTCAGCCATTCCGTTGGCCTGCGGATAATGTGGACTTGACGTGGAATGTACAAAGTCATATTCCCTGCTGAAAGCACTGAACTCTGTAGAAGCGAACTGCATACCATTATCACTCACCAGCTCCATTGGAATGCCCCACCGGGCGAACAAGCTCTTCAGGCGAATGATAACGGCTTGACTTGTGATATCCTTCAGGGGTGCAATTTCCAAATACCTGGAATAGTAGTCGATCACAACAAGGAACTTTTTTCCGTGCAGTTCACACAAATCAGCAGCTATTTTCTGCCACGGCCCCGCAGGCAGCGGAGTACAATCAAGGGCTCCCTTCTCTGAGTAGGCCAGCGTTCCCGGCAAAAGGCACATTTAGACACGTGATTTGCAATGTCGGAGCTGATCCCAGGCCACCACACAGCTGTAGCTGCCCTTTCTCTGCACTTTGTAATGCCTAAGTGGCCATCGTGAATCCTGTTTAACATCTCCTTCCTCATGCTGACAGGAATTACAATGCGGTCTTGGAACAGCACCAACCCCTCCAGCTCCGTGAGCTGCGACCTCTCTGGCTGGTAAGCACTTAAAGACATCTAGGCTGCCCGGCTCTCGGGCCAGCCTTCTTTTATGTACTTTATAACCTCTTGCAGATCTGTGTCCAAATATGTCTCTTTCTTTATTTCCTCCAGTTTCCTTGAAGAAATGGACTTAGAGGCCAGAACTGAATCAACATACACTTTCACATCAGATTCTGTGGAGGATTCTTCAGCAGCAGCCAGCGGGAGCCTGGATAGTGTATCCGCCACAACCAGTTGTTTCCCCGGCACATGCACTGCCTGAACAGTGAACCTGAGCAGTCTCATTAAAAGTCTCTGGCATCTCAAGGGTGTTTTGTCAATGTCATAAGAGTTGATTAGAGGGACTTGCGGTTTTTGGTCAGTTTCCAGACTAAATTTCTCCAAACCCACTAGATAAGGCTGAAAGCGCTCACAGGCCCAAACTGCAGCCAGGCACTCTTTCTCAATTTGAGCGTATTTTGACTCTGCAGCCGTCAGTGTGCGGGAACAGTAGGCAATGGGCTGTAGTTTATTCTCATTTAACTGCAGGAGTGCAGCCCCCAACCCATAACTGCTTGCATCGGCACTAACCACAGTCTTTTTTGAAGGGTCGTAGAACCCCAGCACTGGGGCAGACCCCAGCAGGGACTTGGCCTGCAGAAAAGCTTTTTCTTGTGAAGGTCCCCAGACCCAGGCAACGTCTTTCTTAAGCAACTCTGTGATAGGGTGTAAAACTGTTGATAAATCTGGAAGAAACTTGCCCACGTAATTTACAAGGCCCAATATCTGTCTCAGCTCATGTACATCAGAAGGACTTTTCATCTGTTCAATAGCACAAATTTTCTCGGGGTCTGGCTTGATGCCATCCCTGTTGATGATATGCCCAAAGTAGCATAATTCAGTTTTCCTAAAATGACATTTTTCTTTATTCAGCTTCAGCCCAGACTCTTTGATAGCCTGTAGCACACAACTTAAACGCTGATCATGCTCCTCCACTGTAGACCCATACACTAAAATGTCATCCATGACGACCGCTGTGCCCACGTAGTCACTCAGGAGAGAACTAATTTCCCTATGAAAGATTTCAGGAGCGGAGGATATCCCAAAGGGGAGTCTGCAGAAGCAGAACCGACCTACCAGTGTGATAAAGGTAGTCAGTTTGCGGCACTTTGGATCCAGGGGGATCTGCCAAAAGCCGCTAGAAGCGTCTAATGCGGAAAAGAACTTCGCCCCAGCCAACTTTGGAGCTATATCTTCTAATGTCGGCAGCACAAATCTCTCTCTCTTCACTGCCTCATTCAACCTTTTCAGGTCCACACAGATGCGCACCTTTCCGTTTTTCTTTGCAACTGGAACAATGGGGGCACACCAATCAGTCGCTTCAACAACCTCTTCAATAACCCCCATAGACTTCTTGCGCATAAGCTCTTTCTCCACTTGAGGCATCCCTCCCATTACAGTAAAAGAGAGAGAGAGAGAGAGAGAGAGAGAGAGAGAGAGAGAGAGAGAGAGAGAGAGAGAGAGTCAAAAGGCTCAGGTGGGGTAAACTTTGACATTGCAATCGATCAGGAACAGAAGCGCAGGCCAGAAGTTCTGACACCATGTCATGAGATGCAGGACATATGCAGGACACAGCAATGATGGTACAACTCTATTTTATTACAGAGCACAGAAACGTACATCTAGTCAGGTTGATTTCACTAACTGACTGCGACACAGACTCCCGGGCCTAAGCCCCACCCCCAACTAGTGACATCACATCCTGCTCTCATCACAGTATATTTATATAACAATTATGGTTGTGCAAAGCTGGGGAATGTCAAGTAAAGGTGTTATTTATCTTTTTTAAAAATAAAGATTTTGGAGTAGACTGTCCCTTTAAGTAAAAAAAATACCTACTGCTCATTTAAAATTCAGAGTAAGTGCTATTGTATTGTATTTTTAATTTGCAAATTTTGATTATGCAATTCTACTAGAGTCATTGGTCCTTTAAAGGGACAGTAAGCACCATGGGACAACTTATATATGTATTCATTATTTATTTTGCTCCCTTTTCGTTGAATTTATATCTGATAATTGAGCAATTTCTACTTCTAAGAAAGTTAAATCACCCTGCTGACTTATCAAGGCTAACCCTATCACATACCTTTACTGGCTTTAACTGGTAACAACTGCAAAACAGAGTATTTTCTAACTTTATTTCAGTGGCTAGTTTTGTTGTTTGAAGACTAAAGACAAGATTGCCTCCTCCAAACAAGGTAAATGGTGGGGAAAGTTTGGCTAATGAAAAATTATTGCAGAATAAAGGATGTTAATTTGTTTTAAAAACATTAAGACTTAGCTGATAGGTTATTCTATAACAAAACAACAGAAATGTCTTGAAAACAAGGTGTTTACCGTCCCTTTAAGTATCAAGGTTACAGTAAACGGGGAAAGAAGCCAAGTAGTTTGGGAAGAGATTACTTTCAACCTCAGGCTCTGGGGCAAATTTATCAAGCTCTGTATGGAGCTTGATGCCCCGTGTTTCCGGCGAGCCTTCAGGCCGCTGCTCCATAACCTGTCCGCCTGCTCTGAGGCGGCTGACAGAAATCAACAGAAATCAACCCAATCGGATACGATCGGGTTGATTGACACCCCCTGCTAGCGGCCGATTGGCCGTGAATCTGCAGGGGGCGGTATGGCACCAGCAGTTCACAAGAACTGGTGGTGCAATGAAAAAATGCAGAGAGCGTATGCTGTCGGCATTTATCGATGTGCAGCGGACATGATACGCTATATCGGATCATGTCCGCTCGCACCATAATAAATAGGCCCCTATATATGTAATAGCCTTTACCTGATTCTCCCTAGGAAAGGTGAAAGTGTTATTGCGATATCTGTTCCCTCTAAGGCTAGTTTTGTGTGTGGCCCAGCAGTGAAACAGTTAATAAGGTAACCGCACCCTGCAATTAGCAAACACTGCACAATACAAACTGCAAGGTATGGTTCTCTTATTAACTGTTTCACTGCTGGGCTGCACACAAAACTGGCCTTAGAGGGAACACTAGACCTAACCCTCTGTAGATTTGGAGCAGTAGGACTGACTTTGGGCTCAGAAGGCAACCATATAGGGAACTCCTTAGCGGAGCAGAGTGTGGGACCCCTATAATCCTTAGTTCAGATACTTATGTAATCCTTACGCATGTGCATTTGTTTTATTAGGTATGCCATTTTCATGGCACAAATATCTGACGTGTCGAGCGTAGCTTGGCTCTCCAGCGCACTAAAGGTAAGTATTTAACGCTACAGTTGAACTTGGCAAAGGAATATTTACATTCTGATGTACTTCAGGAAAGTTCTCCTCTGTGAAAAGCACGATTGCGCTAAAAGAGTCTGCTCCTAGGTGGTAACTCGCTATAAAACAAGCTACTGAGCTGCTGTTCACTCCTGGTAGAGAGCGCTTCTCTTTTTGTGAACATTTACATTTGTTTTACAAAACTATATGTAAATGGTCCATGAATATTCAGTATTTGTTTTACTTTAAAAGGAGATAAATACTGAAGACCAAAATACAAGTATTTTTAATTTTTGTTATAAAGGATTTGGCCGAATCGAATTTTTCAACCATGCTCACCTCTAACGATCACTCAAATAAATCCTGCACTGAAGCAAACATATATGTAGTGCACTATAGCACCTAGTGACAAACATTCTTGCAAAACTGATGCCACATAGTGCTCTAGACAAGTGTACGGTCCTAAACCTATTTTCAACAAATGATACCAAGAGAAGTAAATTGGTAAATACATTGGGAATTCAAATTCTACACTTGTATATGTTTTTTTTTAATATATAAATCATTACTTGCCACAAAACATAATATAATAACAATAACTGATTTAGTAGAAGCTTTGTGCATAAGATTCACTAGAGAAATTTCTTTAAAAAAAACCCATTATCACTCAATGCAGAAACATCAAAGTGCTGTGAAAAGTTCTGCCTATTAAGTAGATTTGTGCAACCACCAAAAATTTGTTTCGTACAAACATTCATTGGCTGCACTATTCGGTATTCGTTTTGTTTAAAACAAATACTGAATATTATTATTATTATTATCAGGTATTTGTAGAGCGCCAATAGATTCCCATCCATTAAATATTTACATTTGTTTCCATTTAAAAAAATGCAAATGTTAAAAAAGCTACAGGGGAAAAAGTTTGCGTAAACCCGGTATTCTTCTTCACAGAACCCCAGCTGCACTATAGGAGACGCGGGCGGCTCCCAGGGCTGGCAGTAAAGGACCTTCTCCTTTAGTGTCTGATATTCAAATCCTCGCTGCTCAGGTGAGATATTCTAAGAAGTCTCGTCGGTACAGTGAGGACCTTCAAAAAAATATTAGAAACACAAATGTTATCTTGAGAAATGTTTAGGTTGCTATGTGAAACAGAGACGCCTACATTACAATACAAGGTCTAAAAAAATCCCAAAGATTTTGCACAATTTCTCTCCATGCCGGCGAAGTCTTGGATAACAGACCCTCACCAATTTCATTGGTGAATTTATTTTTTATGAATTTAAATACTTAACATTTTTATTGCGTTGTTATTTTTGTGTAAACACTCTGCTTACTGTGCTCAGGCAATAGTAAAAAAAAATATTGTGACAAAATGTCCAGTAAGAATATTCTGCAGTATTACACGAAAGGTGTTTGGGGTTAAGACCACATCATTTCATGCAGAAGTGTTGAAAGGGACAGTAAGCACTTTGAGATATAATATAAAATGTTTAATTATCCATAGTAAAACAACTCTGCATTATAATGTCATTATTTATTTTGCCCCTTTTCATGTAATTTCAAATAATAAGTTGAAAATTGTGACTTTCCCAGTTCTGAAAACTGATATAGCACATAGAAGGTTTCACAAACCCAACCTTACCACATATCTGTCCCTAATGTGTAATCTTATCACTACTGCTACAGCCCAATTATGGAAATTTTGTTAACACAATGATAGTGGCAAGCGGGTTGGTAGGCTCAGGAGCATTAACATGTCTGAAGCACTGTATGCCAGAAGTTTTACAAGAATGCTTTAAACAGTTATACGTTGTGTATACACTGCTGTCATCTAGTGTTCAAAAGCATTCTTGCAAAACCGCTGTCATATTATTCTCCAGATGTGCACTCTACCTAGCTAGATATTATTTTCAACAAAGAATACCATGAGAAAAAAGTAAATTTTATAATAGAAGTAAATTGAAAACCTTTTTCAAAGTGCATGTTCTGTCTGAATCATGATAGAAATGTCCTTTTAAGAGTTACTAATGTTCAAACACTTCTCTACTAGCATAGAGAAAAATCACACGAAGTCTTTGGGATTTTTTTTAATTAGACTTTATATTGTAACCTAACAGAAAGGGTTGTTACTGTATTTGTTCCCGAGAGAATGTTCCTTTAGTAGATTGTGACACCTTTTAATGAACCAACAAAACCAATGAGTTTTTATTCCATAAGCTGTCAAGACCTCACAGAGCTACATGTGAAGAACAACGGCTAGATTACGAGTTTTGCAGTAAGCTGAAAAAGCAGCGTTAACAGGTCCTAACGCTGCTTTTTTACGCTCGCTGGTATTACGAGTCTTGCAGGTTTAGGGGCACTGCACACTTTTTTGGCCTTACCGCAAACCAACTTACGTAAATTGCATATGGTCTTTTTTCTATGGGACTGCCATAGCACCGGTATAACGATTTGGACCTGGGAGGCCAAAAAGTCAGCGTTACACCCTACCCCGTCAAGATTCGTACCGCATTTTAGCAAATCAGTAGTTATGAGTTTTACACTACAATGCTGTAGCATAAAACTCATAACTAAAGTGCTACAAAGTACACTAACACCCATAAACTACCTATTAACCCCTAAACCGAGGCTCTCCCACATCGCAAACACTATAATACAATTTTTAACCCCTAATCTGCCGCTCCTGACATCGCCGCCACTATAATAAACATATTAACCCCTAAACCACCGCACTCCTGCCTCGCAAACACTAGTTAAATAATATTAACCCCTAATCTGCTGCCCCCAACATTGCCGCCACCTACATTATACTTATTAACTCCTAATCTTCCGCTCCGGACATCGCCGCCACCTACATTATATTTATTAACCCCTAATCTGCTGCCCCCAACATTGCCGACACCTATATAATATTTATTAACCCCTAATCTCCCTCCCCCAATGTCGCTGCAATCTACCTACATTTATTAACCCCTAATCTGCCACCCCCAATGTCGCCGCCACTATTCTAAATGTATTAACCCCTAAACCTAAGTCTAACCCTAACACCCCCTAACTTAAATATAATTGAAATAAATCTAAATACAAATTACTATCATTACCTAAATTATTCCTATTTAAAACTTAATACTTACCTATAAAATAAACCCTAAGCTAGCTACAATATAACTAATAGTTACATTGTATTTAGCTTAGGGTCTATTTTTATTTTACAGGCAAGTTTGTATTTATTTTAACTAGGTAGAATAGTTACTAAATAGTTATTAACTATTTAATAACTACCTAGCTAAAATAAATACAAATTTACCTGTAAAATAAAACCTAACCTAAGTTACACTAACACCTAACACTACACTACAATTAAATACATTCCCTACATTAAATACAATTAAATAAATGAAATATAATTAGCTAAATTACCAAAAAAACAAACATTAAATTACAGAAAATAAAAAACAAATTACAAGATCTTTAAACTAATTACACCTAATCTAATAGCCCTATCAAAATAAAAAAGCCCCCCAAAATAAAAAAACCCTAGCCTAAACTAAACTACCAATAGCCCTTAAAAGGGCCTTTTGCGGGGCATTGCCCCAAAGAAATCAGCTTTTTTACCTGTAAAAAAAATTACAAACAACCCCCCCAACAGTAAAACCCACCACCCACACAACCAACCCCCCAAATAAAAGCCTAACTAAAAAAACCTAAGCTCCCCATTGCCCTGAAAAGTGCATTTGGATGGGCATTGCCCTTAAAATGGCATTTAGCTCTATTGCTGCCCAAAACCCTTACCTACAAAATAAACCCACCCAATACAACCTTAAAAAATCCTAAGACTAACCCCTGAATATTCACTTACCGAGAGAAGTCTTCATCCAAGCTGCAAGATGTCCTCAACGAAGCTGGCAGAAGTGGTCCTCCAGATGGGCAGAAGTGGTCCTCCAGACGGGCAGAAGTCTTCATCCAGATGGCATCTTCTATCTTCATCCTTCCGACGCGGAGCGGCTCCATCTTCAAGACATCTGCCGCGGAGCATCCTCTTCAATCAATGGCTTCTTCGAATGAATGCACCTTTAAGTGATGTCATCCAAAATGGCGTCCCTTAGATTCCGATTGGCTGATAGAATTCTATCAGCCAATCGGAATTAAGGTAGAAAAAATCCTATTGGCTGATTGGAACAGCCAATAGGATTGAGCTTGCATTCTATTGGCTGATTGGAACAGCCAATAGAATGCCAGCTCAATCCTATTGGCTGATAGTGAAGATTTAGAAATTAGGTCTTAAATTTCTCAAAATTGTATAATTCAAAATAACCTACAGGGGGAAAAAACTGCCATGGTTAAAAAATATATATATAAAAAAAAAAACTCAGCCAAGCAATAGGGTGGTGTATATGCAAGTAAAACAGCTGATGAAAATTAAAATTCATAAATAAAAACAATATTCCACATATATAGCATTTCTTGTTTTGCACCCATCCATTACATAAAATGTGCGTTCTGTATCTTATTTTTTGCAAGTGTTTGAAATGACACTATGTCTAATGTACAGTCAGTTTAGAATGCAAGTTTCCCAGAAGCACTTTCAGTTTTTTATGTGTAGGAGGCACAGGGCTGGTCTTGAGTCAGCCACTAACAGATGTTGTGTTATATGAAAGGTATTCTTTAGACTGTATCACCAGTATAGCAGTGGAAACATAATCAATAAAGCAAATATTTTATTTTTACTTAAATCATAATAAAATGTAATAGCAAATAGATGTCATGTTTTCCACCTCTTCCTGATTTACATAAACTGATTCATCACCTAGTGTCGTATTAGCTCTTAGTAAAATCCTATAAGATTTATCATATTAGTGACTATATATTCGCATAGTATGTAGGTGGGGAACCTTCCTTTTATTATATATTATAGGGTACTGGCTAGTTTTTAAAGCCAACTGAAATTTTATTGACTATTTAAGGGGACAGTGAAGCCAAAATTAAACTGTCATGATTCTAATAGTGCACACAAAAAAACAAATTTCCACTTCACTTCCTTTAGGTAAATGTGCTCAATCTTTTTATATACACACTTACTAAGGCACCAGCTTCAACTGAACATGTGCAAGATTCACAGGATATACATATCTGCATATTGTGATTGGCTGATGGCTGTCACATGATGCATTAGGAAGGAAAAAAAATCAACTAACTGACATTTGTTAGAAATAAAGTTAGGTGCAATGAGTGTTTGTGTGTACATATGAAATTGAAACTAAGTGATTTTGCACTGTCTTTTTATTATGCATTTATTGATTATGCAACTGTGTGCATTGGTCCTTTTAACAAGTTTCCAATTTTATTACAAGGATATAGGGGCCTATTTACTATGGTGCGAGCAGACATGATCCGATATAGCAGCATTTATCATTGCACAAGCAGTTCTTGTGAACTGCTGGTGCAATGCCACCCCTTGCAGATTTGCGGCCAATCGGCCACTAGCAGGGGATGTCAAACTAGCAGAGGATGTCAATCAACCCGGTCGATCGGGTTGATTTCTGTCCGCCGCCACAGAGCAGTTGTACAAGTTATGGAGCTGGAAAACAAGGGGCCCTCAAGCTCCGTACGGAGCTTGATACATATGCCACATAGACTCATATTTTGCTATAGTATTTTAACAACCATAACACATATTAATAGAAAAACATTGATAGAAGTTAATACAATGCAGAGACCAATGAAAGAATGCCTTTAAACGTCAGGGAGAACAGTGACCAATCAGAAGAGTCCAACTAGCCATAAAGTGTCCAACAGGTTGCTATTCCTCCTCTTTGATCTTTGCTGCGGAAGGAAGAGAACCAATTTCCAGAGAAGCTGAAGAAAAACAGGGCATACAGGAACAAATTAACAGCATCCTTGAAGAGAAGGAACAGAATTGATTGAAGAAGACTAATCTCCTTGATGATGGAGCTGAGGGTAAATTCTGAACAATAGAGGTGGGAAAATACTTGTCTCTTTAATAATATCTAGATTATTCCGTCACAAAGTTAGGATAACCGGAATTTTATTACAAAGACAGAGACTCTTATTTTGCTAGCTTAAAGGGACAGTAAACTTAAAAAATAATCTTATGTACACACACACACACTGATACACATACACACACACATTTATGTACACACACACACACATTTATGTACACACACACACATTTATGTACACACACACACTGATACACATACACACCCTCATACACACACACACACATTTATGTACACACACACTCATACAAACACACACACACATTTATGTACACACACACTCATACACACACACACACACACACATTTATGTACACACACGCACACATTTATGTACACACACACACACATTTATGTACTCACACACTCATACACACATTTATGTACACACACACACTCATACACACACATTTATGTACACACACACACTCATACACACACACACACACACACACATTTATGTACACACACGCACACATTTATGTACACACACACATTTATGTACACACACACACTCATACACACACACACACACATTTATGTACACACACACACTCATACACACACACACACACACATTTATGTACACACACGCACACATTTATGTACACACACACACTCATACACACACACACACACACACATTTATGTACACACACGCACACATTTATGTACACACACACATTTATGTACACACACACACTCATACACACACACACACACATTTATGTACACACACGCACACATTTATGTACACACACACTCATACAAACACACACACACATTTATGTACACACACACACACACATTTATGTACACACACACACTCATACAAACACACACACACATTTATGTACACGCACACACTCATACAAACACACACACACATTTATGTACACACACACACTCATACACACACACACACACACACACATTTATGTAAACACACACATTTATGTACACACACACACTCATACACACACACACACACACATTTATGTACACACACGCACACATTTATGTACACACACACACACACATTTATGTACTCACACACTCATACACACATTTACATATATACAGTATATATTATATATAAATATACATATGTACACACAAACACTCATTGCACCTAACTTGTAATACCAGCATACGCTTCTGATCATAGGCAATAACGTAGATTCAAAGACACTTGTGATATTGCTGGGATGTTGTAAATATACTGTATATCTTATGCATCAGATGAGAACCACTAGCAATAGTTACTACTGCAACATTAAAGATACATGAAACACAAAATTTTCTTTCATGATTCAGATAAAGCATATATTTGTAAACAACTTTCCAATTGACTTATATTATGCATTTTGCTTCATTCTATTAGTATCCTTTGTTGAAGCACTACTGAGAGACAGCTTAAAACATTGGTAAGCCAATGACAAGGGGCATATATGTGCAGCCAACAATAAGCAGCTAGTTCCCATCTCTGAGCATATCTAGGTATGCTTAAAAAAAAAAAAAGGATACCAAAAGAACAAAGCGGTTTCATGTCCTTTTAAGAACTCAATACATTTAATTTTCTAAGCATATTACTGAGGTTTTGTTAATAAAAGTGCAATAAATTCATAAAATTAAAAAGTACATCAAATAAAGAATATGTATATGAACATATATGTCTCACTTATTTCTTCTCTGTGTTTTTAATATTTATATATAAGCAATATTTATTTATAAGCATAAAAAAAGCATAAAAGAGAAATGCACACATTAGTGTAAAACAGTCTCAAAAACAACTATTTCTATCTTGTGCAAAAGTAGATGAAAACAGGCACGGCTCATTTCAGCCTACCCTAGTAGATACATTGGGGTCGATTTGTCATTGTGTATTGATGTCCGCCGCACATCGCTAAATGCCGACAGCAAATGCTGATGGCATTTATCATTACACCAGCAGTTCTTGTGAACTGCTTGTGCAATACCGTCCCCTGCAGATTCAGTGTCAATCAACCCGATCGTATTGTATCAGGTGGATTTTCTGCGATGTCTGTCCGCGGCCTCAGAGCAGGCTGACAGGTTATGGAGCAGCGGTCTTTAGACCACTGCTTCATAACTTGTGTTTCTGGCGAGCCTGAAAGCTCGCCAGAAACATGGGACATCAAGCTCCGTTCGGAGCTTGATAAATAATATGTAGAATTTTTTTATTTTTTTTTCATGTAAATCCTTATTTATTTATTTATTTAGTTATTTAAAGGGATACTAAACCCATCATGCATGTGAAAGGGCACTAGCTATACAAGTTAAAAAATATTTTTATATATTATTTTTTTTTAATTAAAGGAATAGGAAAGTCAAAATGAAACTTGCATGATTCAGATAGAGCATGACGTTTTAAGACACATTTACATTCACGTCTATTTTCAAATGTGCTTTGTTCTCTTGGTATCCCTTGTTGAAAAAGAATACGCACATCCTACACTAGTGGGAGCTAGCTGCTGATTGGTGCCTGCACACATTTGTCTCTTGTGATTGGCAAACTAGATGTGATCAGCTTGCTGCCAGTAGTGCAATGCTGTTTATTCAGCAAAGGATAACAAGAGAATGAAGCACATTTTATAATAGAAGTAAATTGGAAAGATGTTTAAAATTGTATTTTCTATCCCAATCATGAAAGAAAATGTTGGGGTTTCTTGTCCTTTTAAAAAGAAAAAATACAGTTATTTACTTTAATTTCAAACTAGCAGCAATATGTGTATATGCACTTCTAGTCCGTGGATTAGACATTCACTGGCTGAAAAGAATAACTGCTACAGCATTAAGAGTGCCACAAACATAAAAAGAAAAAAACAGAGGCATTTATATCAGAGACATTAAACTCAACTCTCCATAAAAATATTTGAATAAATTGAAATGTACTTTCATGCTTTATTTTTTCCTGTTGTTAATGTTGTAGTTTTTTACTCCCTAAACAGAGGCTGGAGCTCTATCCATGAAATTCAGAACCTTAAAGGGACAGTCAGTTCAAATTTAAACTTTCAGTATTTAGATAAAGCATGCAATTTTAAACAGCTTTCCCATTTACGTCTCTTATCTAATTTGCTTCCTTCTTTTCATATCCTCTGTTAAACAGCATACATAGATAGGTTCAGGAAAACCAATGCACTACTGGGAGCTTTCTGATTGGTGGCTGCACATATATGCCTCTTGTCAAAGGCTCACCCAATGCGTTCAACTAGCTCCCACTAGTGCAGTGCTGCTCCTTCAACAAATGATGCCAAAACATGAAGCAAATTTGATACCAGAAGTAAAATGGAAATATGTCTAAAACTATATGTTATGAAATAAAAAATGTGGGTTTCATGTCTCTTTAATACTGATGTTTTCAGAAGCTGGTTCCTAATTGGCCACATGAAAGGTAGTTAGATAACCAGCATTTAATAGGCTTTTTTGTCTAACAAAATGCTTTTAAAACCTATTTCCCTATGTAGTAATTATTTATGGTGCACACAAAGAAAACAATACTTTAATAACACTTAAAAAAACTGTAAAATATTTTAAATACTAAATTTTAGGTGAAACACAGAAAAAATACTCTAATGTCCAAATAATTTATGGGTTTTATCATCATATTGAATCCTTTTTACAAGTTATATGAGCTTAGTTTGAACATGGCTTCTTTCCAAATCAGTTCCCTCTTATGTTGAACAAAGGATCTTCCATTCTCATCAGATTGCAATGTAAAGAAATATTGAGGCAATGATGCCTGGAGGAAATAAGATTACATTTTCCCTTAGAAAAAAACTATGTATTCTAGGAACACAATATAACGCATTTAGGTCTTGATACAATTCTATTATTTATGTTTAACAAAAACCCTTTGTAAGATACATAATATGTAATGATACTAGATAATACAGTTACATTATATATAAATTGTATTATTTAGTATTCATTGCTGGTACCGTCTCACTACAGTCTGCTACTAACAGAAACCAGCTATACCTATAAAGGGTCTGTAGAAGTAATTTATTTGGGATCATAATGAACTTCTTTCAATCTCAGTAAGAAATAACATAATTTATGTAAGAACTTACCTGATAAATTAATTTATTTCATAGTGGTAAGAGTCCATGAGCTAGTGACATATGGGATATACATTCCTACCAGGAGGGGGCAAAGTTTCCCAAACCTCAAAATGCCTATAAATACACCTCCCACCACACACATACTTCAGCTTAACGTATAGCCAAGTAGTGAGGTGAAAAAAGGAGTAAAAAAGCATACAAAAAGAGGAACTGGAAAAAAATAATGTGCTTTTATACAAAAAAAATCATAACCACCAAAAACGGGTGGGTCTCATGGACTCTTTCCACTATGAAATAAATTAATTTATCAGGTAAGTTCTTACATAAATTATGTTTTCTTTCATGTAAGTGGCAAGAGTCCATTAGCTAGGGACGTATGGGATATAATACCCAAGTTGTAGAAATCCACAGAGTCACTAGAGAGGGAGGCATAAAAATAAAAAACAACTACTTTCGCTGAAAAAAAATTAAATCCGAATAATGAAGTTTTCTTAAATTTAAAAAAACTCAAATCATAGGCAAAAGAATCAAACTAAGACCACTGCCTGAAGAACTTTTATACCAAAGACTGCTTCGGAAGAAGCAAATACATCAAAATGGTAAAATTTAGTAAATGTATGCAAAGAAGACCAAGTTGCTGCTTTACAAATCTGATTAACTGAAGATCCATTATTGAAAGCCCAAGAAGTGGCAACTGATCTGGTAGAATGAGCTGTAATTCTCTGATGCGGAGACTGCCCCGCCTCCAAATAATCCTTGTGAATCAAAAGTTTCAACCAAGATGCCAAAGAAATGGCAGAGGCTTTCTAACCTTTCCTGGAACCAGAGAAAATAACAAATATACTAGAAGTCTTTCTTAAATCCTTAGTAGCTTCAACATAGTATTTCAAAGCGCTTACCACATTCAAAGAATGTAAAGATCGCTCAAGAGAATTCTTAGGATTAGGACACAAAGAAGGAACAGCAATTTCCCTACTAATGTTGTTTTGAATTCATAACTTTAGGCAAAAATGTAAGCAAAGTTCATAAAACCACTTTATCTTGATGAAATATCAGATAAGGAGACTCACAAGAGAGAGCCGACAACTCAGAAACTCTTCTAGCAGAAGAGATAGCCAAAAGAAATAACACTTTCCAAGAAAGTAGTTTAATATCCAAAGAATGCATAGGCTCAAAAGAAGGAGCCTGCAAAATCCTTAAAACCAAATTAAGCCTTCAAGGAGGAGAAATAGACTTAATAACAGGTTTGATACGAACCAAAGCCTGAACAAAACAGTGAATATCGGGAAGCTTAGCAATCTTTCTATGAAATAGGACAGAAAGAACCGAGATTTGTCCCTTCAAAGTATTTGCAGACAAATCCTTATCTAAACCATCCTGAAGAAATTGTAAAATCCAAGGAATTCTAAAAGAATGCCAAGAAAAATTATGAGAGGAGCACTATGAAATATAGGTTTTCCAAACCAGATAATAAATCTTCCTCAAAACAGACTTACGGACCTGTAACATAGTGCAAATCAGTATGTGATGAACAGTCTAGAGTGTTCCAAAGGTAACGTGTTCCAGATGATGGTGGTGTGTTCCAAATGATAGTAGAGATGAGCTGCGTATAAAAATGTGCTCAAATAGTTGCTCAAAAAACAAAAAAATTTAAAAAAGTGAAAAATGAATAAAAAAAATAAAAAAATAATAGTAAAAAGGTGTAAAAGATAATGAGGAAAAAAATGGGAAAAATACTTGGTGATGCAGCCAAAATAAGTTAATATAAGTGTTAACTTTAGGTGATAATCCCTCTGTGGGGTGATAGGTTTCTCTTAGGTGATGGTTCTTGTTTCCTTGCTAGTGACCTGTAATAAATATAGCAAAATAGTGCAATATAGCTAAAAACAGTGAACAAAGAATGAAATAAGGCTTACCAACGCGTTTCGGCCCTCAATAGTGGGCCTTTATCAAGACCATTTTGTTTTTATACTGTTGTTATATTGCACAAACTTTTTATATTGCGCATTTTACTGTATACTTATCTTTATTGTACTTGATCGTCTAACCAGGGACCTATAGATACTAGTGACTATACTATACTCACTATCTATACTATTTTATATTATTTTATATTGTTAATAAATTACTGTTTTTATTTATTACCTCTTTGGCGCTCTTCACACTATTTTTATACACATTTCCTAAATTTAAGGTGGGCTAGCACACCTGTGTTGTAGAGCGACAGAGGTGATTTCCCTAAGCGCATCATCTCACACTTTATATATACCTCATATGTAAATGAGCAAAGGGGATTGTGTCTGATGCTGCAGTCATAAGACCTAAAACTTCCATGCACATAGCCACTGAAGGGAATGATCGAGACTGAAGGTTTCGACATGCTAAAACAATTTTCATTCGCCTCTTGTCTGTTAAAGACAGAGTCATGGGCACTGAATCTATCTGGAAACCTAAAAAGGTGACCTTCGTTTGAGGAATCAAGAAACTCTTTTGTAAATTGATCCTCCAACCATGCCTTTGAAGAAACGACACTAGTTGTTTCATGTGAGATTCTGCTAAATGAAAAGACTAAGCTAGTACCAAGATATCGTCCAAATAAGGAAATACCACAATACCCTGCTCTCTGATTACAGATAGAAGGACACTGAGAACCTTCAAGAAGATTCTTGGAGCTGTCGCTAGGCCAAATGGAAGAGCAAAAAACTGGTAATGCTTGTCTAGAAAACAGAATCTCAGAAACCGATAGTGGTCTGGATGAATTGGAACATGAAGATAAGCATCCTGTAAGTCTATTCTGGACATAAAATGCCCTTGCTGAACAAAAAGCAGAGTAGTCCTTATAGTCACCATCTTGAAAGTTGTGACTCTTACAAAACGATTTAAAAGTTTCAGATCCAGAACTGGTCTGAAAGAATTCTCTTTCTTTTGGACAATGAATAGATTTAAATAAAACCCCAAACCCTGAATTCATTGATTCTAAACAGAACCTGACCAAATGTCCTGAAACAATTTCAATCTGCCCCCCACCAGCTGAACTGGATTGAGGGCTGCACCTTCATGCAGTCTTGGGGGCTGGATTTTGTCTATTATAAGGCTTGGTTTTTTTCCAATTTGAGGATGGTTTCCGATTGGACCCAGAGGCCTTAGGGGAAGGAGTAGACTTTTGTTCCTTATTCTGACAAAATGAACAAAAATGATTAGTAGCCTTAAATTTACCTTTAGATTTTTTTATCTTGAGGTAAGAAAACTCCCTTCCCACCAGTAATAGTGGAAATAATAGAATCTAATTGAGAAACAAATAAATTCTTACCCTGGAAAGATAGAGATAATAATCTAGATTTAGACACCATGTAAGCATTCCAAGATTTAAGCCATAAAGCTCTTCTGGCTAAAATAGCTAAAGACATATAGCATCACAAATTAAATGATTAGCATGTTGAAGCAACATAATAATGCTGGTCTTCTACCTGCCGTGCTAAACAATTTAACCACAAGGTTGAAGCAACAGCCATATAAGCCATTAAAATAGCAGGTCTACGAATATAGCCAGAATGTAAATATGCTCTTCTAAGATAAGATTCAATCTTCCTATCCAAAGGATCCTTAAAAGAAGTACTATCTTCCATAGGAATAGTAATATGTTCAGCAAGAGTGGAAATAGCTCCATCCACCTTAGGAACTTTTTCCCAAAACTCTAAATTAGCCACAGGTAACGGATACGACCTCTTAAACCTAGAAGAAGGATTGAAAGAAGAACCAGGCTTAGACAATTCCTTAGTAATCATATCAGAAACAGCATCTGGAACAGGAAAAACATCAGGAGCAACCTTAGGAGGTTTAAAAACAGTATTCAAAAGTTTACTGGCTTTATTATCAAGAGGACTAGACTCTTCAATACCCAAAGTAACCAGAACTTCTTTTAATAAAGAATGAATATAATCGATCTTAAACAGATAGGAAGATTTGTCAATTTCAGAATCTGAAGCAGGATCTTCTGAACCAGAAGAATCCTCATCAGCAGAGGATATTTCAGTATGCTGTCGGTCAATATAAATTTCATCAGATTTATGAGAAGTTTTAAAAGACCTTTAATGTTTATTTGAAGGTGGAATAGCAGACATTGGGGGGTAGTTATCAACGTGTCAACTTTCCTGCCTTCGCCGGTTCAATACGCCCGCCTAAGCTCGCCTACCTTCGCCGCTGCGAACCTGAAAAAATTCGCCTAAGTTATCAATAAATCTGTCAAAAAGCCGCGCACCAAGTACGGGGCGATGAGCAGCGGACTGTGAGAGTTATCACTCATCCGATCTTGCTGCTCTTTGGCTTTTTTACAGCTTTATTGCTAGCCTGTCACTAAGCACCCACACTAAACTACACTGTTCTACCCCTTATACCGGCGCCCCCGGAGCCCCCCGCAACTCAATAAAGTTACTAACCCCTAAACCGCCGCTCCTAGACCCCGCCGCAACTCTTATAAATGTATTAACCCCTAAACCGCCGCTCCCGTACACCGCCGCAACCTACATTATACCTAGTAACCCCTATCCTGCCCCCCCTATACCGCCGCCCTCTATAATAAAGTTATTAACCCCTATCCTGCTGATCCCGCACCTCGCCGCAACTAAATAAATATTTTTTTTTTTTTTTTTTTTTTTTTTTTTTAAATAATTTTTTATTTGAGGATTGTTACAAGGCATACATATAATATTCATCAGTAAAACATGGTAAATGGTGAGAAATACATTATAGTACCGTATATTTCCAATATACACTACATATTCCAGACAAGAGGTACAAACATAAGGAACGTAACTAATATGCCTGATGGTCATTACACCTCCCTAATGACACACGAGGTCACTTTTGGGCCTCAATAGGAAATGTCCACACTAGGGGAGGTTAACTTCAACAAAGGAGACCAATTTTGGATCTCAGGTGACAAACCTCATTTTTTAATCTTTAATATAACCATGGTACGGTGGCATCACAAAACCCCCCTTTTATATGTAAAAGTTAAAATTAAGCATACCCCCGCAGAAATAGGGTAAATGTTGGGGGATATATGATCAGGGCCTATTTAGGACCCAACGCGTTAATACAATTTTATACATACGTTAAGGATAAATTAGAGTCATTAACATCTAAGAATGTAGCTACAGCGCATTAATCAAAATAGGAAAAAAGTAGCTTAACACAATGATGTATATACTCTATTAGAAACCTGATAGGCCCCACAAAGGCCATAAATTGATATCTATAAATATGCTTTCATATAGTTGTGTGAAGGTAGTAAGCTATATACTTTCATAGGGCCTCAAGTCGCTAAAGTCTACGCAATTAAGATATCTGTAGAAGCACAAAGTGTGTCTCTCCAGGCAAATAGCACCCTCTATGTGATAAAAGCTATCTGTGGGACCCACAGTTGCCACATTGCTACTGTTTATATATATTAATTTTTCACAGCAATAGGCACACAAGAAAAATATAGTGCAGATGCCTGTGGAACATAATATTAGAGCTTAACAAATGCAGAAACATGTTTATATAAGCAGACAGAAAATATTGTTGGAGCATACATGGTAACATATAAGAGAACTCTCACTTAAAGTCGCAGGGCTGACATCTAAAAGGCACTAAATTGCATCAGATTACATTGCATCAAAACAACAGACATGTAATATAATATACATTGCAGGAGCCACAAGCACTTAGAAAAGCTCGCTACAGTTAGGTATGAGATTGGGAACATAATACTCTGCCAATTGCAATCTGAGTTTCTGATGACATACAGCCCAAACATTTAATATGAAGTGCTGACCAAGTTTACACATATTTTACAGCTATGCTCAGCTCGACAATAGCCCATATTCCCACATGTAGAAATATAAAAGTCCCTCCAGAGAGGCATGCAACTTGAGCACAAATCTTTCAGAAGGAAAACAGAAACCAAACTAGTTCTAACTAAAGGAGTCCATCGATATGAATTGTGGCCCCCTAGACCTCTGTTTCAAACTTTATAATTGTCATTAAAGTGTCCAGGACCCAAACTCCAAAAGGTTCACCATTAAGAGGAAATAAAATACTAAACCAGACCTTAGGGTCTAGGGACTACCCTTATACTTAAGATGTCACCCCACACCAACTTTTGTATGGGTACAGGAGTCCTGAGTGTCTTCTGGTTGCTTGGCGGTCCTCCGCTGATCAAAGCCCCAGATCACCATGCGAAAGGCAATGACTACTGATCGGGTGACCTCCGGGGGGTAATGGCTCTTAGACCGGAGCATCCAGAAACTTTGGCAGCGTTCCCAGCAGGTTGCATACATGCCTCCCGAGCCAACAAAGGGAGGACGAAGTCCCTCTCCTGGTTCCGCAACCACCGGCATCAGTGATGGGGTACCCGGCCGGGGATCCATTAGTGCCGCGATACCTTGTGGCTCCGTTACCACTCCATAGTCCACAACAGGGGTAGCGCTGCATATTCGCGCCGCTTGGATTTTGACCGTAAAAGCGTCAAGCCTGTCACAAATTGTCCTCCCATATTCTTCCAGCAGGCCTTTAATACTTGTATATAGACCTTGGGCCTCCATGTCGAGTAGCGGCGCAGCCTTCTCCAAGATGGCGGGTCAGCGTATGATAGGAAGCTGCGCTACAGTTCTTCAGCTCAAAATTGCTTAAATAGCCACCGGTTCTTTGTCAGCATATCCCAGGATTATTCCTATGTTATTGCCCCTCAGGCATTAGTAGAGTAGAGGGAATCTAGCTATTAAACAGTCCATTTTATAATGTTTAAGTCAGGAGCTCCTTTACAGTGCGTCTTGCAGCTTGGCGGGTAGCTCCGCCCCCCCCTAAATAAATAGTTTAACCCCTAAACCGCCGCTCCCGGACCCCGCCGCAACCTATATTAAATTTATTAACCCCTAATCTGCCCCCCCTACACCGTCGCCACCTATAATACATTTATTAACCCCTATCCTGCCCCCACTACACCGCCGCCACTGTAATAAATTTATTAACCCCTAAACCTAAGTCTAACACTAACCCTAACACCCCCCTAACTTAAATATTAATTAAATAAATCTAAATAATATTTATATTATTAAATAAATTAATCCTATTTAAAACTAAATATTTACCTTTAAAATAAACCCTAATATAGCTACAATATAAATAATAATTATATTGTAGCTATCTTAGGATTTATTTTTATTTTATAGGTAACTTTCAATTTATTTTAACTAGGTACACTAGCTATTAAATAGTTAATAACTATTTAATAGCTACCTAGATAAAATAATGAGAAATTTACCTGTAAAATAAAAACTAACCTAAGTTACAATTACACCTAACACTACACTATCATTAAATAAATTAATCCTATTTAAAACTAAATACTTACCTGTAAAATAAACCCTAAGATAGCTACAATGTAATTAATAATTACATTGTAGCTATTGTAGGATTTATATTTATTTTACAGGTAACTTTGTATTTATTTTAGCTAGTTAGAATAGTTATTAAATAGTTATTAACTATTTAATAACTACCTAGCTAAAAGAAATACAAAATGACCTGTAAAATAAATCCTAACCTAAGTTACAATTAAACCTAACACTACACTATCATTAAATTAATTAAATAAATTAACTACAAATAACTACAATTAAATACAATTACATAAACTAACTAAAGTACAAAAATAAAAAAAGCTGTTACAAAAAATAAAAAAAATAAGTTACAAACATTTAAAAAATATTACAACAATTTTAAGCTAATTACACCTAATCTAAGCCCCCTAATAAAATAACAAAGCCCCCCAAAATAAAAAAATTCCCTACCCTATTCTACATTAAAAAAGTTCAAAGCTCTTTTACCTTACCAGCCCTTAAAAGGGCCTTTTGTGGGGCATGCCCCAAAGAAAACTGCTCTTTTGCCTGTAAAAGAAAAATACAACCCCCCCAACATTAAAACCCACCACCCACATACCCCTAATCTAACCCAAACCCCCCTTAAAATAACCTAACACTAATCCCCTGAAGATCATCCTACCTTGAGTCGTCTTCACTCAGCCGAGCCACCGATGGAACTGAAGAGGAGATCCGGAGCGGCAGAAGTGATCCTCCAAGCGGCGCTGAAGAAGTCTTCCATCCGATGAAGTGATCCTCCAGGCGGCGCTGAAGAAGTCTTCTATCCGGGCAATGTCATCTTTCAAGCGGCGCTGAAGAAGTCTTCTATCCGGGCGATGTCATCTTCCAAGCGGGGTCTTCAATCTTCTTTCTTCAGGATCCATCTTCATCCCGCCGACGCGGAACATCCTTCTTTCCCGACGGACTACCGACGAATGAAGGCTCCTTTAAGGGACGTCATCCAAGATGGCGTCCCTTCAATTCCGATTGGCTGATAGGATTCTATCAGCCAATCGGAATTAAGGTAGGAAAAATCTGATTGGCTGATTGAATCAGCCAATCAGATTGAGATCGCATTCTATTGGCTGTTCCGATCAAAATATTTTCCACGCCAAAAATGACACCATAAAAACCGGCGAACCTAGGTGTGGGTTTAGTACCCCTATAAATATAAACTCAGATGTTATATAGCTAGATGTACATCCCAGTTAGGTAAAATCAGCATACATTTGTTAAAAAGGCACATGGTTTTACTCTGTACATTGTGCACAATACTATTCTCCAATAAAGAAAAAAGAAGTCTCTCTAATGGCACAATAACTTTAGCGTTCAGGCCCCCTCATTCAGGTCCCCCTGATATAGGCTACTCACACAGTTTAAGCACTTATCTCAAAGTGCAATTAAGGCAGTCTGGGTCCTTAAAGTGAAGGTAAACTTGAGAGTACTTGATCAAGTCATAGGATATAATTTAAAAAATGAGGTACACTTTAATTCATGAAATCGGTTATTTATACAAATATTCTAAGATTTTTACATTTTAATGCTGCAACGATGACCGCCGTTCTTCTGCCTGCCATAGTCCTCAGTTAATTGACAGATGACGAATCTGCAATCAACTAATCGTTGTTTCCTCCAACAATGAGGACTCCATTGGTGGGGCTGATCATAGCTTGTCTATTAGTCTAAATGCAGGCATTACACTTCCCAAATAACAGACACCATACAAGATAAACTTCTATAAGTATAGTGGCCACAAATAATCCTTTAAGGTAAGTCATTATTTACCTATTGAACGTACCAGTGCAGAGAATGCATCATATAACCTAGTGTGGACTGAAGGATATCTATGCATTTTGCCACTGGTACCAGACTAATGTTCTTGAGTAAGGTTGGATTGGCCTACCAGGAGATTTCCCGGTGGGCTGCAGCAGCAGATGCTGGTCAGCTACATTTAAGGGGTTGTGAGGCTGTATTAACTTTCTTTTCCCTCTAAGCTATAGGTATTAAGGTCACATAGTATTTACCTGTAAGTTTTATTTCCCAGACTAGGTATCATTTTAGTAGCCCTTCTTTGGTTTCTTATGTCTAGTCAAGACAAACTATTTTGACCATACTAAGGTTAATCATTAAATCAAGGAGGAGGAAACCAGGCTGTAGGGCGTCTGTAATTAAAAAAAATAAATAAAAAACTGCCACATTTTGTTATACAAACTAATATAATTATAATTCAGAAAAAAATATTGGGGAAGGGAGTATACTAGTTATCCCCTTGAGAAAAATGGGGCATGCACATTCTAAGAACTCAACAGAAAATAGGGCTGGAGTTCAATTTCTCCAGGGCTGTTTTTATTCCCAGTCCGGCCTTGTATTTGAGCTCTCAAAATCAAGGTTTAACGTACTGTTCATACCACAAGTTGTCTACCCTTACTCTTACCATTTAACCTATACAAACCTCAGTTCCTTGTGCATATACTGGTTGTCCATCTACTATGAGTATTGAATTACCTGCTGTGACTCATGTTTACAATATATTAATAAACAACCTTGGGTCTGGACATGTGACATTAATAATCTTGCTCTTCTTTTTCCTTGCCAAGCAATAACACATTTTTCCACCCATTCTTTACAAAACGTTTGAGTTAAAGGGACATAAAACCCAAAAGTTTCCTTTTATGATTCAGATAGAGAATGCAATTTTACTTCTACTATCAAATTTGCTTCATTTTCTTTTTATCCTTTTTTTAAGGAATAGCAATGCATTACTAGGAAGTAGCGTATATATATATATATATATATATATATATATATATATATATATATATATATATATATATATATATATATATATGTGCAGCCACTAATAAGCAGCTAGCTCCCAATAGTGCATTCCTGTTCCTACCTATGTATGCTTTTCAACAAAGGATACCCAGAGAATGAAGCAAATTGGATAATGAAAGTATTTTGGGAAGTTGTTTAAAATTGCATTCTCTGTCTAAACTATAAAGGTTTAAATTTTGACTTTACTGTCCCTTTAACTTAAAAGAAGCTAGAATTTAGAAGTGTCACACCCATGCAAGGAAACCAATTCATGCTATGAGAGTTTACTCACAAATACAACACTTACAAGGTCACTTTGTGTTGTGCTGTATAAGTCTGATCATTACTAGTAAAGAGTTCTGTTTCTGTTCCTAGTGGTATTAAGCAACATACATCACAATATAAAACAAATACACAATTAGACGTCATTTATTTGTAAATTCAATCACAAAAAAACAAAATTAGTCCATGGTTTCCATTTATTAAGCAACAGATGCTGCTTCCGAGTTGAGAAGCAGCGGCCTTTTAGGTGGCGGACTGAAATCATCCCGATCCGATCGGGATGAATGACGGCCCCTGCTAGCAGCCAATTGGCCACCAGTGAACAGGGGGCGGCATTGCACAAGCATTTCACAAGAAATGCTTGTGCAATGATAAATGCTGACAACTTATGCTGTCGGCATTTAGCGAGGTCGAGCGGAGAAGATTCGCTACAGCAAATCATGTCCGCTTGACCTTTGTTAAAGGGACAGTCAACACCAGAATTTTTGTTATTTAAAAAGAAAGATAATCCCTTTATTACCCATTCCCCAGTTTTGCATATCCAACACAGTTATATTAATACACGTTTTTACCTCTGATTACCTTGTATCTAAGCCTCTGCAAACTGCCCCCTTATTTCAGTTCTTTTGACAGCCAATCCGTGCTCACTCCAGGGTAACTTCACGTGCATGAGCTCAATGTTATCTATATGAAACACGTGAACTAATGCCCTCTAGTGGTCAAAATGCATTCAAATTAGAGGCGGCCTTCAAGGTCTAAGAAATTAGCACATGAACCTCCTAGAATTAGCTTTCAACTAAGGATACGAAAAGAACAAAGCAAAATTGGTGATAAAAGTAAATTGGAAAGTTGTTTATAATTACATTACCTATTTAAATCATGAAAGTTTTTTTTGGACTTGACTGTCCCTTTAAATCTATCCTCATATATTAATCCAACAAGCAAAATAACTCCAATGTCGCTGAGTCCTATCCAAACAGTCTATTTAGGAGCTAGATGTTATACATAAATGTTTTACTGATCAGTGATTTATGACTCCCTATATGTGTCCTTTGGTCTCTGTACTTATTTACCATGTAATATACAACCTTTAATTCAGTGTTTGTTACCAAACAGATTTGATATGGTACTTTCACTGTGGCAACAACCAATTCTTTTGATTTGTAACGATTTTACTTGTATCCGGTTTACAACTTTAAGGGGCGCACCATGAACCCTCTCTCTGTCGACTGTGTTACCTATATATAAAATACTCAAAAATATGAATTTGTTTTTTGTCATATGGCTCCATATCTCACCATGACAGTAGCTGCAACTTTCTAGCATAACAGTGAGAACTTATAATATTACGACAGCATTGTAACAAACATGACCTATTTTCATGATTTGAACATACAATTTTAAATAACTTTCAAATTTACTTCTATTATCAAATGTACTTCATTATCTTGTTATCCTTTGCTGAAAGAACAGCATTGCACAACTGGCAGCACATATAATTAACCAATCACATGAGACAAATGTATGCAGGCACCAATCAGCAGCTAGCTCCCACTAGTGTAGGATATGTGTGTATTCATTATCAACAAGAGATACTAAGAGAACAAAACTTATTTGAAAATAGAAGTGAATTTAAAGGGACATTCCGGTCAAAATTTAAATGCACATAGATGTGTTTCAATAAAAACATATTTGCAATATACATGTATTGGCAAAAATTATTCTAGTACACATTATCACTGTTTTTCACTGCACGTGCATGTGAAGCATAGCTAGATATTCTCAATGCACCATAATTTTAAATACTGCAGCTGCTCAGAGCGCAAGTGGGGTTGTATCATGTCAGCAATTGATACACTGAGTCATAACCAGATGGTACAAGCACCTTAGGCTCTTTGAGTAAGTGCTGTGTTTAAAATGCTTGTGCACTGTGCATACTTAAATACACTTTAAAAACAGCTTTAGCTTTTATTAGAAGCATTTTTGCTAATATATGTATATATCAAAACTGAAATGCATCCATGTGGATTCCAATTTTGGCTGGAATCTCCTTTAAACGTGTCTTAAAATGACATCATGAAAATGTAATTTTGACTTTCCTATTCCTCTGTATTTCCTCTGCAGCACAGTAATACAGAGCCCAGCACAAGTAAGTACTGTACTGTAGAGTGTGCTGCAGTCTGCAGTTTGTTAATGCTACCCTTTACAGACAGTGAGCGCCCTGGGATTTTCATAAAAAAATGTTTAGTTATGTGTAATTAAATAATTTTGCAATATATTTTCATTTTGACCACTTTTTATATAAGTTAGCTCTGTAAATTGAGCAGTTTCTAATTCTCAGAAGTAGAAATGCACCTGCTGACTTCTCAAGGCAAATACTGCTACATATCTGTCTGGCTTTATCGGATAACAACTACAAAACTATGCATTTTCTACTAACATTATGACAAAGTTTAGCATTGTTGTCTTTGAACTAAAGCTCTTTTTTTTAATACCCTCTTTTATATTTAGTAAAGAAAATAATGTTTTTCTATTTGGCTGAAAATTTATTTTGTCACACATATTTGTAATTTTTTTTCCTTGTTAAAGGGACCGTTAGTTTATCGTTTTCAGATGAATGCAATAAATAGCAAAAAAATTTGTGTTTTACATTTGTCGAATCCAAACGCTTTTGCCTAAAAATTACAAACTATTTGAGGTATTATTTTTTAGTTAAATGATATAGATGTAAGATTTAGTATGGGCCGGACAGAAAAGGTTCACTCCCACAAACCTATCTGCCCGGTATTGCGGCCAGTGGGCAGCAATACGTTGCCTACATTTAGCATTGCACAAGCTGCTGTCAATCACCCAGGTTGTACCTGTCCAGAGTGATTGCAAACGGCTAACTCTGATGACTGCTGCATCTTAAAGGGACATAATACTCATATGCTAAATCACTTGAAAGTGATGCACCTTAACTATAAAAAAAAGCTGACGATAAGATATCACCTGAGCATCTGTATGTAAAAAAGGAAGATATTTTACCTCCAAATTTCTTCAGTTTACAAGAGTAAGTGCTCTGGTAACAGTTATACTTCAGCTACTGTTGAGTTGCAATTTGAAAATAAAACAATAGCCAATCAGCATCAGCAGTGCTGAGGTCATGCTATGCTTTTCTGTGATCACATGAGATTTCACTAAAATAAGATCTCAAAAGATTTCAAAGTAAACTGAATAGGGAAATAACATGACTGTGCCTGCACATGCCAGATGCACACTCCTGATTGGCTGCCCTTTACAATGGAGTGTGAATATTTAGGGAATTTCGAGGTAACATATCTACATTTTTTACATAAAGATGTTCAGGTAATATTTTTTAGTCAGCGATTTACAGCTCTGCTGCATCACTTTCAAGTGATTCAACATTTGAGTGTAATGGCCCTTTAACTGTCGGTTGCAGACTCGCTCATGCTGCACCAAAGCTCTCTAATCTCCGATCTGTTTTTAGACATCTCTTTCTGAACAGACAGCACAGGATGGAATTATCAACCTCCGAATGTAGCTTGATGCCCCTGTTTCCCCTGCTCCATAACTTGTCCACCTGCTCTGAGGCTGCAAACATCAATCCGCCTGATCCTATACGAATGGGGCTGATTGACACCCCCTGCTAGCGGCAGATTGGCCGCGAATGTGCAGGGGGCAGCATTGCACAAGCAGTTCACAAGAACTGCTTGTGCAATGATAAATGCCGACAGCGTATGCTGTCGGCATTTATCGATGTGCGGTGGACATGATACGCTATATCGTATCATGTCCATCCGCACTTTAATAAATCGGCCCCCATACAAGACACATATCAGTGTAAATATTCACATACGATAACTATGTCACCTTTACAGTTTTCAGTTTTGAAAGACAAGTGCTGACTCCCACGATTTCCTTCCTATGCTTTGTTCTCTGCCCTTCATGCAGCTTTCATTTGTTACCAGCAACCAACGAGTCTCTGACTTGTGCAACCTGTTCTGGGGAAAATATATTTCACAGTAATTCATAGTGTAAGTTCTATTCAAATATCAACATTGTTTTATTAAGGAAATATTACATTCAAATTTGTATTTATGGCCAGATTACAAGTGGAGCATTATTAAATGCTTCCGCTTCAGCATTAACTGCGCTTGACGTAAGCTTTTTGCACGCGTCGCTCGTATTATAAGTTTAAAGTAAACTGTTTTCGCTTGTGTGCTAACCCAACGAGTGCAAAAAGCCAAACTTAGAATATTGCGTGTGAGATAACCTGTTCCCCCATAGAAGTCAATGGAGCAAAAAGGGGGGGGGGGGGACACCTAACACCCAAATTACGAGCAAACCATATCGCAAATTCTCATGTGCCCTAGCCCAACATAAAAATATGAATATTTCACATTCCAATATTCTTCACATACAGTACAATAATATGTTCTATTTATTCATAAATACATATTTCTAAATATATCTGATGATATTGTGGTGCAATATATATAATACATATATATCTATACATACAGTATATATATATATATATATATATATATATATATATATATATATATATATATATATATATATATATATATATATATATATATATATATATATATATATATATATACATAATTATATATACATGATTATATATAGTTATATACAGATATATATAGGTATAAATACTCAGAACATATTTCCTTATGTGCAGAACATAGGAATTAGAAATATTTACAGTAAATACACAGTTAAAACCTTTATTAAATATGAAAATTGCATAAATATGTTTATACATGTTTGGACATATGTATTTATGTGTTTATATGTGTATTTCTGTCTGTAAATACATATATACACATATAAATACATATATACACATATAAATACATATATACACATATAAAATTTATTTTTAGGATGCAGTAATCATTATAGCTTAAATTGTGATAGTGCTCAAGCGATCTCATTTACTTTCAACTTGTAATACGAGCGGAAAACCCAACGTGCACAAACACCAGCAATATACTCCTTATGGTTCGAGGGTAACTGTTAGCGGAATATATTCACTTGGATGTTATAAGTTGCACTGAGTAATTACAACTGGATAAACAAAAACTGTGTCTGTCTTTAATTCAGTCTGCAAAGCAACAAAATGTGATTATTTTCAATACCCACTGTACATATATATTTATGTGTTAATATGTGTATATGCACATAATAACACATAAATATATATGTATATACACATATTAACACATAAATATATATGTATATACACATAGTAACACATAATATATATGTATATACACATACTAACACATAAATATATATGTATATACACATAGTAACACATAAATATATATGTATATACACATATTAACACATAAATATATAGTATGTATATACACATAGTAGCACATAATATATATGTATATACACATACTAACACATAAATGTGGAAGTAAAAGGTGTAAGTCTTGTGCTTTTGCATCTTTTGGTACTACTTTTACATCTACGAATTATCAAAAGATATTTGAAATTCGTGAACATATGACGTGCAATTCCTGCTACGTTATATACCTTTTGACCTGTAGGGGGTGCTATAGGCAATATGTAGGACAAACGACTCGTGCGTTAAAAGATCGCTTTTTAGAGCATTTACGCTCAATTGATGATCCAGAGTCCACTACGCCTATTTCCCTGCATTTCAAAAAATATCACCACTCTGACAGCTCACTGCTGACATTCCAGGCGATCCAACTGATTCCTAGGCACCCAAGAGGTGGCAATAGAGGTATTGCTCTCAGTAAAAGAGAAGTTTACTGGATTTTTCAGTTGGGCACTAGGGTGCCAGCAGGTCTAAATTTTGATTGGGATGTAAAACTTTTTGTAGATCAATAGTATAATTTAGTTTATTTTTACAATGTTCACTTATTTCGACATAATTGTTGAAATACATTTTTAGTGATTTTTGACAATTTTTTCAGATTAAAAGACATCATTTAATATTTAATAACTAATTTTATTTTTATTACTGTTATCACTCAGTTTAATACTTACATTGATATTTAATTAAACATGTCATATCTTTACATTTAGAATGTTTATTATGTCTTTTATTTAATTGTTCATTTGAGTATTTATGACAGGACAAATAAATTTGTAGTTTAAAACACATACTTTGCTCATGCTTACCTGCCTTATAGTATTAAGTTCATTTTAATTGACTAATTGATTGCTGTGAGTTAACAGCTCACCTGTATTTAAGGCAGTGTATCATGGGTAGTAAGTATGGTCACTGAGGATGTAATACAAGGAAACGCGTCTGACCAGTCTATATATATTTTTCTACCTTGCTGCCTGTCTTTTGCTGTTTTGCTATCCTACCTGTGGGACAACATTGAGCATCATTGTATTTGTGAAGGACTTTCCTAATAAACAGGTATTCATTTATTTCAATGGCTTGGTGTTTTTTGTGACTAAGTCTCACTGCTGCCGGGTGCGCTGGAAGATTTTGCTTATTGTATTTTCCTTTGAGCGTTGATGGAGCGCTCAGCTTCCCTTGCACCGGAGCATTGTGAGTGAAACAGGATACGTCATCGGACGTCTAGTGTGTGTTTACTACGTGAAGAGCGTGAAGAGTGTCACGTGAGTGTGAACGGACACAGCTACAGTCTGAGCGCTTTCCCAAGTTGAACGGATTTGGATCTCCATCACTTTTGAGGGGTAAGCTGCACGGATTTTACTGTGCTATTTTCCAAATGTCTGACAATATATAATCAACAGCGCTTTAAGTCGTAGTACACACTGAAGAGGTGTTTACCTAAGAAATAGCTGCAGTATATATAGCAGTTTACGAGTGCCTTTGTATATTAATACAGACATTACAGCATATAATCTCATGTGAGCTCATGCTATAAGTAATAACACACCATAAGAAGCATTCAAGTATACAAACACTAAGCAAATATATTTAAGATATAAGGATTTATACAGCTAGACATGGCAGCAGGGGGATTTGTCTTGCAGCAATTTGCTGAAGAAATAAGTGACACTGAAGACCTTTTTAATTCTGACACTATGGAAAAGGAGGCAAATTCTAATCTGGACAGTCTTTTTTTCAAAATGGATTCTCTATTGAAAAATGATACAAGAATTGAGATGGATATTAAAAGCTTCCAGATGTATAAAAAAGCAATGCGAATACCACGAGGGCTTAGAATCAGAAAATTTCCCTCTTTCCAAGTGTCAGATCAAGGTTTCATTGATAAATGGAATAATATTCTTACAGAGTGTTCTTTAGCACTCATTGATCTACTCATAGAATATAAAAAATCTTTGCGTCAAGAATTGAGTGATGAAAAACAGAAATTACAGTCTTATTTGCGTCCACTTTCTGATAATCCAGATTTTGCAAAATATGATAATAAATTGCAACAGGTCATTTCTGATTTTAAGATTAACCTTTGGAATTTTAAAAAACAGAAAATAATGAGAGATAAACAGGACTATGAGTCAAATAAAGTATATAAATGGACAGTGACAAACATAAGAAGGAGATACAGAAGCTCCTATAAGGGCAGAGGTTCTGATAACAAAAAAGTGAGATTTGCAGATACTGACACTGAATATGACTATGACTCCTCTGACATTGAGACATCTGTTGAAGCCTCTACTGTTACGGAAGGACTATCATCTTTTGCATTAAACACAGGCAATGTTTCACAGTCAAAAAACGGGAAGGGCCAACAGAAGTCCACTGCACGCCGAAAAAAATACGCAGAGGGGGACGAGGAAGGTCAGGGAAGTTCAAGTCAGGATCAGATACCCAAGCCCAGGCGGTACCCACAGAGGAGGAGAGCAACGCAGTTCCAGAAATATGCATGAATCTTAATAATGTTATTAATCTTTCTTCTTGTGTTTTAACTAAAACACAAATTGAGGTTTTATCTCTGGGTCTTGGTTTCTCTCCTACCACACACTTTGATCTTTTTAATACGGTGGTAGATCTCAATAGATTTGTGAGATCGCTTGTTCTCAAAAAATATTTTTTGGGAGTCACTGAAGATACTCAAGGAGTGGTGGTAGAGGAGAGACCAGTTCCCATTAGATGTGGTCTAGATTTTTCTGAGGAATGCTCTGTTTTGGACTTAATGGAATTGGATAGAGAAAACTTGGCATTTAACCCTTATCCTATTGGGGCTACCCAGGATATAACAAAAATGAAGGGTAAATCAAAGTTTTATCCAGTTAAATCTAGATCCAATTCCATAGAAGTCTTTCAAAAAACTGTCGAACAAGAATTGAAAAAACTAAGTTTAACTGAAAGTGAGAAACAACACCATAGAGCTAATCTGTCAAAAGCACAATTTCAATCTATTCAAGAATTAAAAAATAAGCATGAACTTGTCATACGTAATTCTGATAAAGGTGGTAAGGTGGTGGTTCTTAATCGTCAAGATTATTTAAGTGAAGCTTACAGACAACTCTTGGATGTCTCGGTATATGAGAAACTCAAAAGTAATCCTGTATTTTATTTTAAATCAGCATTGAAGATTATTTTGGAGCAAGCCATGAGTGATGGCATTATTAAACAGGCTAATTTTGACTTCTTATATACTGAGCACCCTGTTTCGGCTATATTTCATTATTTGCCGAAGGTTCACAAACACGCCACCAGTCCACCTGGCAGACCCATAGTGGCAGGAATAGGCTCATTGAATGAGCCACTTTCTGAATTGATAGATGGGTATTTAAAACCTTTTGTCTTGAGCCTTATGAGTTATATAAGAGACACGTCTGATGTTATCAGACAAATTGAGAGCCTAGTTTGGCAGGAGGACTATATGTTCGTTACTATTGACGTGGTCTCTTTATATACTTGTATTCCTCACGACAAGGGAGCCTTGGCTATCAAATTCTTTTTGGACAATTTTTCTACATATGATGTTGCATTGAAGCGGTTCATTGAGGTCTCAGTTGACTATTTGCTGACCCATAATTATTTTCTGTTTGAGGGGGATTTCTATCTCCAGAGGCGTGGGACGGCGATGGGGGCCAAATTTGCCCCCTCCTATGCCAACCTATATTTGGGTTGGTGGGAGCTGTCCCACGTCTATGGAGATGGGAACCCCTTCAGGGATTATATCCATTATTTTGGTCGCTATATCGACGATATTTTGTTGATTTGGAAAGGTCCTAGAGACCTCCTTGACCCGTTTCTCAAATACTTACAGAACAACTCACTTAATTTACAGTTCACCATGGAAATTAGTACACATTCAATTCCTTTTTTGGATATTGAATTACATTCAAATGTTCAAAAATCCTGCATAGAAATTGAGTTATTCAGAAAACCAATGGCTGGAAATACAATTTTGAATGCCAAATCATGTCATCCATATCATACTATCAAATCCATTCCTAAAAGTCAATACATGAGAATTAAACGTAACTGTACAAGCTCAACAAGTTATGAAAAACACTCTAGTGATTTGACCGACAGATTAGTCATGAGAGGTTATTCACGCACAGCCTTACTTCAAACTAAAAGTGATGTTGATCAACTAGACAGAACAGATTTATTTGTGTCAGGCAAATTTAAGGCTTCAGACAAATTTAATAAATTAAAATTTATTACTTCCTACAGTATGGAATATGGCAAGATTTGTGACATAATCAGGAAAGCTC
This sequence comes from Bombina bombina, assembly GCF_027579735.1. NCBI lineage: Eukaryota > Metazoa > Chordata > Amphibia > Anura > Bombinatoridae > Bombina > Bombina bombina. The sequence continues at coordinate 59,136,329 of NC_069504.1, read as the reverse complement.
TCCCCATATTGACCACTGATGAAAGTTTGGTAGATATTGTTAGGGAGGGTATTTGCTTTGTGTCCCGTAAGGCACAAACCTTGGGGAACATGTTGTCTCCCTCTATGTTACCACGTCAACAAACTCAAAAAAACTGGCTCTCTATTAAACCTGGGTTTTATAAATGTGGAAGTAAAAGGTGTAAGTCTTGTGCTTTTGCATCTTTTGGTACTACTTTTACATCTACGAATTATCAAAAGATATTTGAAATTCGTGAACATATGACGTGCAATTCCTGCTACGTTATATACCTTTTGACCTGTAGGGGGTGCTATAGGCAATATGTAGGACAAACGACTCGTGCGTTAAAAGATCGCTTTTTAGAGCATTTACGCTCAATTGATGATCCAGAGTCCACTACGCCTATTTCCCTGCATTTCAAAAAATATCACCACTCTGACAGCTCACTGCTGACATTCCAGGCGATCCAACTGATTCCTAGGCACCCAAGAGGTGGCAATAGAGGTATTGCTCTCAGTAAAAGAGAAGTTTACTGGATTTTTCAGTTGGGCACTAGGGTGCCAGCAGGTCTAAATTTTGATTGGGATGTAAAACTTTTTGTAGATCAATAGTATAATTTAGTTTATTTTTACAATGTTCACTTATTTCGACATAATTGTTGAAATACATTTTTAGTGATTTTTGACAATTTTTTCAGATTAAAAGACATCATTTAATATTTAATAACTAATTTTATTTTTATTACTGTTATCACTCAGTTTAATACTTACATTGATATTTAATTAAACATGTCATATCTTTACATTTAGAATGTTTATTATGTCTTTTATTTAATTGTTCATTTGAGTATTTATGACAGGACAAATAAATTTGTAGTTTAAAACACATACTTTGCTCATGCTTACCTGCCTTATAGTATTAAGTTCATTTTAATTGACTAATTGATTGCTGTGAGTTAACAGCTCACCTGTATTTAAGGCAGTGTATCATGGGTAGTAAGTATGGTCACTGAGGATGTAATACAAGGAAACGCGTCTGACCAGTCTATATATATTTTTCTACCTTGCTGCCTGTCTTTTGCTGTTTTGCTATCCTACCTGTGGGACAACATTGAGCATCATTGTATTTGTGAAGGACTTTCCTAATAAACAGGTATTCATTTATTTCAATGGCTTGGTGTTTTTTGTGACTAAGTCTCACTGCTGCCGGGTGCGCTGGAAGATTTTGCTTATTGTTTTAACACATAAATATATATGTATATACACATACTAACACATAAATATATATGTATATACACATACTAACACATAAATATATATGTATATACACATATTAACATAAATATATATGTATATACACACAGTAACACATAAATATATATGTATATACACACAGTGACACATAAATATATATGTATATACACACAGTGACACATAAATATATATGTATATACACATAGTAACACATAATATATATGTATATACACATACTAACACATAAATATATATGTATATACACATACTAACACATAAATATATATGTATATACACATACTAACACATAAATATATATGTATATACACATAATAACACATAAATATATATGTATATACACATATTAACACATAAATATATATGTATATACACACAGTAACACATAAATATATATGTATATACACATAGTAACACATAAATATATATGTATATACACATATTAACACATAAATATATATGTATATACACATATTAACACATAAATATATATGTATATACACACAGTAACACATAAATATATATGTATATACACACAGTAACACATAAATATATATGTATATACACACAGTAACACATAAATATATATGTATATACACACAGTAACACATAAATATATATGTATATACACACAGTAACACATAAATATATATGTATATACACACAGTAACACATAAATATATATGTATATACACACAGTAACACATAAATATATATGTATATACACACAGTAACACATAAATATATATGTATATACACACAGTAACACATAAATATATATGTATATACACACAGTAACACATAAATATATATGTATATACACATATTAACACATAAATATATATGTATATACACATATTAACACATAAATATATATGTATATACACACAGTAACACATAAATATATATGTATATACACATAGTAACACATAAATATATATGTATATACACATACTAACACATAAATAAATATGTATATACACATAATAACACATAAATATATATGTATATACACACAGTAACACATAAATATATATGTATATACACATACTAACACATAAATATATATGTATATACACATAACACATAAATATATATGTATATACACACAGTAACACATAAATATATATGTATATACACATACTAACACATAAATATATATGTATATACACATAACACATAAATATATATGTATATACACATAGTAACACATAAATATATATGTATATGCACATAATAACACATAAATATATATGTATATACACATATTAACACATAAATATATATGTATATAAACATATTAGCACATAAATATATAGTATGTATATACACATACTAACACATAAATATATATGTATATACACACAGTAACACATAAATATATATGTATATACACATAATAACACATAAATATATATGTATATACACACAGTAACACATAAATATATATGTATATACACATAATAACACATAAATATATATGTATATAAACATAATAACACATAAATATATATGTATATACACATACTAACACATAAATAAATATGTATATACACATAATAACACATAAATATATATGTATATACACATAATAACACATAAATATATATGTATATACACACAGTAACACATAAATATATATGTACATACACATACTAACACATAAATATATATGTATATACACATACTAACACATAAATATATATGTATATACACATACTAACACATAAATATATATGTATATACACACAGTAACACATAAATATATATGTATATACACATAATAACACATAAATATATATGTATATACACATACTAACACATAAATATATATGTATATACACATAATAACACATAAATATATATGTATATACACATAATAACACATAAATATATATGTATATACACACTGTAACACATAAATATATATGTACATACACATACTAACACATAAATATATATGTATATACACATACTAACACATAAATATATATGTATATACACATACTAACACATAAATATATATGTATATACACACAGTAACACATAAATATATATGTATATACACATAATAACACATAAATATATATGTATATACACATAATAACACATAAATATATATGTATATACACATAATAACACATAAATATATATGTATATACACATAGTAACACATAAATATATATGTATATACACATACTAACACATAAATATATATGTATATACACATACTAACACATAAATATATATGTATATACACACAGTAACACATAAATATATATATGTATATACACATAATAACACATAAATATATATGTATATACACACAGTAACACATAAATATATATGTACATACACATACTAACACATAAATATATATGTATATACACATACTAACATAAATATATATGTATATACACATAGTAACACATAAATATATATGTATATACACATAATAACACATAAATATATATGTATATACACATACTAACACATAAATATATATGTATATACACACAGTAACACATAAATATATATGTATATACACATACTAACACATAAATATATCTGTATATACACATAACACATAAATATATATGTATATACACATAATAACACATAAATATATATGTATATACACATAATAACACATAAATATATATGTATATACACATAATAACACATAAATATATATGTATATACACATAATAACACATAAATATATATGTATATACACATAACACATAAATATATATGTATATACACATAATAACACATAAATATATATGTATATACACACAGTAACACATAAATATATATGTATATACACACAGTAACACATAAATATATATGTAT